>NW_019029098.1:0-16212 GCF_002105155.1 Lobosporangium transversale
GATGAAAAAGGATAATAGAAGACAATATATTTCAAACAGCAAACTGTTGAAATCACTCTACACCACTAATCCTAGATGACTGCTTCCCACTATATGCATTTTTCACTGTGCATTCGATTCATGATATGGAACCATAGTACAATCCGAAATATGTCCTCCTCTATGTCTGCTAACTACTCTCTTTTTAGTCTCCCTCTGTCTTTTGAAAAAAAAAAAAAAAAAAAAAAAAAAAAAAAAGGTTACGAAAAATAAGAGCCATGCAACGTTATGTTGTCCAAGAAATAAAAACTGTGTACTTCTGTAACCAGAATCCAAAGTTGCAGGAGCATAATTCAAAGAGGGAGTCTAAAGTAGATTTTAAAAAAAAAAAAAAAAAAAAAAAAAAAAGGCGAAAAAGCGCCACCAAAAGCAAAGGCGATCATGACAGTGCATTACGACGATAGTTTTTCTGTCATTTGCCACACGATTCTCTTTTCTTATTTGGCATGTGATCTTGTTTCATTGACAATCAGCAACACGAATTCCTAAACGCACAGCACTGATTTATTTAAGTCCATAACATCTCATCATTACGGTTCTTATATTCACTTGTTAAGCATTTCATTTCTACAATCCATACTCTCTTTTTCGCGTCTTGGTGAGTACATACCCTAATGCGCCTGAAGTTCATTGGCCACTTCAAGCCATTCTAGACGTTAAACACATTATTTGATCTTTTGGATTGTCTTCGGTAATGACATGCACCAGTGAACTTGCTCTTTCATTGTTCCTGACGAGAGCGTTCTTTCCAAACTGCATATTGGATTTTAGAATCATGCCCAAAAGAAAAGCTGAAGCCACGGCCAATGATAAACCCACAAAGGGGGCAGCGAAAGCCAAGAAGACATCAGTTAACTCCAGAGTATCCAAGGCCAATAACAAGGCTTCTGCATCAGAGGTTAGTAACTAACGACTTTAATACTTCCATTCATATCCACCATGTCCAGATTATTAGACATGAGCGAAGGACAGTCCCCTTTGCACACAGTTCCTTCTCCCCCTTGACTGTTCGCCGCACGAAAATAATGGTCCTTGGCTTTCTATTCCTCATAAACCATCCGCCCTTTTTCTTTTCCTTTCTTTTTTTTTTTTTTTTCTTTTTTTTTTTTTTTCCTTTTACTTCCACTCCTTATAATATTACTCTTAAAATATCTCGTGGGATCATTCTCCTTCCTTTTGTGCACCAAGACATTTTGGGTACCTTATACTTCGTTCGGGAAACGCTCCTTACCGTTTTTTTTTTTTTAATTATTTGTTAATTCAACGCCATGGGCAGCAAAAACAGTAAAGACATCATCAAATCAAGAGGAACAAAGGTTGACACAACTACAGGATCGAAATCCCGCTCAACGTAAGGACGTATATGCCTGCCATGGATTGCATGCTACACACACAGCAACAATGCAGATTTTGACGTTCATAACGTTCATTCTATTCATCTGACATCTTGGAATTGTCGAGTAGACTCAAGAATAATGGCGCAGTGGTCAACAGAACCCCAGCAACAAAGTCTCCCGTACCACCGGTACCAGTACCCACACCAACGCCGGCACTAGCGGCAAAAGTATGCCTCTTTCATTCTCCCTTTCGACATCCACTTGAAGAAACCCAACGTTCCTACTCCAATCCTTCAGAAACCTATCTTAGACGGAACTATACTTCTCACAAACACTATTTCTGCTCTCACTTTTTGACCATTTAGAAACGATTCGATCCTGAACGGTGCTACGCATGGTTCAAGTCGTACACAGGTATGGATGGACATGATATCGAAGAAAAGCAAATTAATGTCTGCTGGTGTTAAGGCGCTTCTCCTTTTTTTTGCAATCTTGCCACGACATTAATTTCTTGGATTAATTGTCATCTGCTAGGCCTGGAAGAAAATGAGGATTTTGATAAAGATCAAATAGGACCTGCTGGTATCGCAAAACTGTGCGAAGACATCGATGTATCTCTGGAAACAGTAAGTACTCTCCTTGCGTCAGGTCTGGCAGAATTTTGCATTGAAATCTTGAGGATATATACAATAAAGTAAAAGATATCTTCGAGTCAAGTATTAATGTGTAAAGAACAAGTATACAGCAATTTTGACAAAAGCTAATTAATTGCCTGCCTGCTGGTGTTTGGAATTTTCACTCTCACCTCTCATTAAATATGCTGCTATCATAGGTTGACATGCTGGTTCTCGCTTATCATTTGCAGGCTGACACGATGCGTAAGTTTAGGAGAACTGATCAATAGCCACGTGATACCCAGGATATTGGAGCCCTTTCTAACCTGTGTCGCATTTTATTTATTTCCATCTATTACAGCTATTTTTACCAAAGATGAGTGGATGAAAGGAATGAAGGAGCTTGAGTATGTTCATTGTCGATCGATCTATCACTATCGCTGCATGTGGATATTATTTATTAGAGTGTTTTAGTTTAACCAAAATATGCTTGACGGCAAACTTTAGGTTGGATTCGACGGAGCAATTGAAAGCTGCAATGCCCGGCTTAGTCGCAACACTCAAGGATCCGAAGAAATTCAGGGAGGTTTATCGCTATGTCTTTATGTTTGCCAAGGACTCTGAGCAAAAGTGTATGCCATTGGAGGTAATTAACAATGGTTTTATATCTATGGCGATGGCCTGCTAATATATCAATCATGATGATGAGATGCGAACATAGTTGTTATTATGGTCTAATGAATCGCTGTTGCGTTGTTGTAGGTTGCCTGTGCAATGCTACAGACCGTGTTGAAAGGAAGGCCGCATGAGGAGCGATTTGTGGAGTTTTTGGAAACAAAGAGACCAGTCAAGGTCATTAACAAGGACCAATGGTACAACTTTCTGGACTTTTCAGAGACAATAGCTGAGGATCTGTCCAACTATGATGAAGCAAGTTCTGCATGTAAGTCATGCTTGCTTTCATGGATATTATGTCTGTGATATGAACAGGTACGAGATGATGAACTTGTTTGTTGATCGATCGGTCAATACTTTTTTTTTTTTTTTTTTTGTTTACATAGGGCCTGTTCTTCTAGATGATTATGTTGAGTGGCGAAATGAGCAGTCTTCGTAAAGAGAGTCATAAATGTCACCTTGGGCGAGACACGTATATAGTCTAATAATGACATGACATGGTGGACATAATAGATGTCGTCCAAACAGAATAAACAAAAATAAAGGTTGAAGAGTCTTCACATTGCATGTCACTAAATAATTGTGTAGCAACACAGCTCTGTTGTAGCAGAAGAGAAGAACGTCTTCTCCGCATGGATTTTTTATTTCACTTGAGTCGATCTATTAAGCTGAAATATTGGCACGTCGACATGCCCTATCCGTCCATTCCTTTAGCAGTGTTTGGCGGTAACGGTGGCGCTCCGGCAAAAGATTGTGTTACCGTTGCCATTAATGGTGACGATCTCGAGTTCAACGGGAGTCTATGTAATGAAAGCATCCAAATAAACCATCGGTAATATCAGTGCTAACCATATTTATCATTAGTAATTCTTTTTCAAAAAAAAAAAAAAAAAAAAAAAAAAAGACATACATCAGCAATTACATTGCCCTCGATTGGCATGCACAGAGTGAGGGAGGTCAAGGTAGTAGGGACTGGACAAGGGTATCCTTGCTGGGCCAAGAGTATACAAAGATCAAGGGTCTTAGAGTAAACGACTTGGCCGGCGAACTTACCCTCGAACTTGAGCTTAGCACCTTGAGTGACAGGGGCCTTCAACTTGCCAGTAACAGTAGCACAGGCTTTCTTGCCGATGCAGAAGGGATTAGGGGACAATGTATAAGAATCAACCTTCAGATCTACAGGACCAGTAGAGCAGTCCGAGTCTAGTGCATGAGCGGTGGTGATGGCAGCAACAATGAGAAAAGATGCGAAAATAATGAGGATCTTCATGGCAAACTTTGGAGGGAAAAAGATTGTTTTAAAGAGCGAGTATGATATCTGCGTTAAGAGTGAGGAAGAGGGAGAAAGCAAGAGAGAATCACATCCTTTTATGCCTGTCTCGCCAAATTGCTTAAATGTAAGCTTTGATTAGAGTATACTTTACGCTAATGGGTCAAGTATGTGCCTGTAAGAACAGAACGTGAAGGGCCAGAATGAATGAAGAGGTATGTAAACAGAGAATCTTGATAAGACTAGATCTATGAGAGGTCAAATATTCATGTATCCACAAACTAATTCCAATACACTGCGATAAATAAGTTGTGATTTCAGGGAACAGTCGCGAAATTTTATTTGCTGGACAACCGAACAACGAGCGGAGGATTGAGTGTACATGAACATTTTTGTTCCACTGTTTAATCAAGACTATTATATTTGCAACGGTCATGGTGCGCATTTTAGGATAGGAAACTACTAATGGCGCCATTCTCTCACTTCTTTTTTTTTTCTGTGAAAGGGTTGAGCAAGTGAAGCTCAGATATTTTTCCAGAATAAGACCCTTCTTCCTAACAGCAAGATAAAAATCACCCTTAGGACGACGAAGAATCATCAGAGGGATATTTACCATCATTCCCTTCCCTAAACTGATGGATAGGCCAAACATACATTCACTAATTGATACTTATTATTACAGTCTATTCATAATGTTATTGACAGATCATTCACCCTAATAGGCAAGGGAAAAAGGAATTGGCCTTTAGACCTGAAAGGCTTTGTACTCTCATCACATGCCAATGTATACGGGTGATTACCATTTCCCCTTTAATGCCATCCAAGAAACAAAAAACTTGGTACACTAATGTTCATCTAGACCGTGCCTTGACACGTTCAGCTCTGGATTCTTTATTATTATTATTATTATTAAACGTATTTAATTCACACTTTATGCATCAGTTACATGCGCACAAGAGATTAGTCGAGCCATTCCTCATGAATTTCAGAAAAAAAGAATTTACTACTTTTTAAGAAACAAGTAGCAACTTATTAAGTGCTATATTTTTACTATAAACATTGGTTGGAGCGAAACCGCAATGAAGTTGATCTCCTTTGAACCTAGTCGAAAGCCAAATGCATCGCCATTGGTTTAAATAGAGTTAAAACAAAAAAAGCCGAGGTGTCGCGTTTCAATCAATGTTTGCCACTCAATTTCAGAGTTCTAAAGTGTCCAAATTACCTTTGCAAATAATGAAATGTAGCCTTGACTGGTTTGCCTATGAAAGCACGACATGTGCGCATTTATAACCTGCAGTGGTCCCTTGAAATCGACTCTTGGATGCAGCCTTTTCTGCATGGTCCATATTCATAGGCAGGGCTGCCATAGACACCATTGCATTGGTAAATGTAATCGTACTTACATCCACTGAGCAATCGAGACTGTCCGCAGTGCTTTCCAGCCGTGTGATTGACGCAGATGCAGGCGGCATCGCTGGAAGACATGAAAAAGAGAGCAGCAAAGACGGTGGTAAGGAAAAACTGGGAGACCTTCATTTTGTGGCAGAAGAGAAAGTTGGAATCTGAGAAAGTGTTTGCGTTTGTCGACAGGGTAATTTGCAGCCTTCTTATAGTGAAAAAGACGAAAACTAAGAAAGCTCATTGGTGAGAGGAACGAACCACTGTCCTTTCTCTCATCGTCTTTTACCACAACGCCGCCAATGCTGAAGTGGTAAAAGATGATGAGAGAGGGATAATGTTTCATTTTCTCTCTGCATGAAAATGATATGAGAACAGCTGCTATACTATTGACTTGCACGTACCAAATAATAACACATGCCAACAGGTAACATGCTCATTATTAATATAGGATCTATTATTGCATGTAGCTGGTGTCTTGTCACCTCCCTAGGTCTGAGCTTGGGTTTTTTTTTTTTTTTGCAAAATTTTTTACTTGACCAAAAAGTATTCAGCCCAAATCCAGCATTGTCAAGCGCTTAGATTAAGACCGGCGCGGGCAGTGCTTAGTGAAAATGAGAACGTCCACAAACAAATATATGTAATTAGGGCTTTTTGTTCCCTTACTATCGGCTTTTCCAATCATGTTGAAGCAAAATTCAGTAAGCGTTGCATGTTCGTTCACTAAACTGTCACGAAATAAGATTGTTTTTTACGGAAAAAATATTTTTGCAACAGTAATCGACTTTCTAGATAGTTGGTCTTCAGTTTTGCCTGAGCAAGCAATGACTTGAAGTTACCATCTGTCGAATCATGGCGGAGCATCTTTTAGCCATGCTGGAACGCGTGATTGACCGTCTTTTCTGATTCCTAGTGCATATGAAATAGGCCTCTAGATCCCAAGCCTTACTATATAGGGCCGTCGTGCAGGCCGGAAAGCATTTCCGTGACACTAGCCCAAAATGGAAAGAGACAAGTCCATTATAGGCGATTGTTATTGATGAGGGTATTGTAAGTTGTAGAGTAGCCTTGTTACTACAATCAACTGAGATTTAGCCAATTGTTCTATTTGTTTTACTATATAATTATATTTTGGAGTTGCTGGCGCATTTTTTATTTTTTTCCCTTTCCTTTAGCAATCCTACAGTCAACACTTTGAAGAATGCTTCTGATAGTTCATCTTCCAATCAGCTTTGGAAAAACAAGGCTTTTAACCAAATCTAGACTTTGGTTAGTCTCTCTTATCACTCGGAGGGATAGTAGTTCAAAATCACACGAGTATGTATTATTTATTATCAATATAGATGGATTGATGAGTAATCTTCAATTTGTCCATTCTCCCAAGCCTGCGGTGGGTATCGTCGGAAAGGAAAGGGGAGATGGAGTGGATGAATGCCTTAGATTTCAACGGGTATAGTCACGGGCACCGGAGCTCGAGTACCCCTCACATAATACGAGGGGCGTTGCCATTTTCTTGCCCCGCATGTACGTCTCCGATTTCTGATAGCAGCAATCGTGCCTATAACAAATTGCTGTGATATTAGGCGCACAGAAATCATTATTAGTAATGTTAACATTGAGGGATTGTAGTAAGAGATTTCAGTATTGGTATGATTGAAAGCAAAAAGTCTTGTTTACATGTGCTGCAACCAGAGGTTCGCGAAAAGGTAACAATAGCCCAACTGAAGATTGTTCATTGGGAGGTCAAGCAGCTCCATGGTATTACGCATGTACAAGGCTTCATATCCTAAGGGCATGAAGAGCACATCACAGCAGCACGCGAACAGAAGGCAATCAAAGTCAGGATTCATACAATTTGTGTAAATGAAGCTGAGTAATATCTAACCGATAATCAGAGATGGTACCTACCACTAGCAAGGAAGCCAATTGCGGCAGGATTGCACACATCAGCGGCGAGTAATCGATCAAGTATGGTTTCCCATCTTGCAAGACAATTTACGCCTGTCTCCCTCCAGAGTATCGACATCTGCGCCCGAGTCCTTCACCCCATCAACCGCAAACGGTAGACTACCCTTTTCTGTGAAGCAGTCAGGGATGTAAGTTTCCTCAAACCCTGCAGGCGTTAGTAGCGGATCCCTGGCCTTGGACGGAATGGCACAAATAAATAGATCTGTTATGTGAGTAGGCTGTTTAGAGGATAGCAAAGAGATAAGAGACGATCGCATTTTACATACTAATGGTCAACCGCTCAAGGTCTCTGAAACTCCCACGATGATATTTTGGTAAGGCTTTCATCGTCAGCAGATTCTGGTACTAGATACATCACACCAAGCACACCAGAAAAGGCGAGTGGTGAAAAGGGTATTATTCAGACTTTCCACTCCTTTCCGCCTTGTCCTTGCCAAATGATAAGGCAGAATGTCGGTGATGAGGCGTGGTGGCCGATAGTACTTCTCTTCTTTCGGTTATTGCCGCGTCTTTCTCGCACTCCTTCACAGTCAGTTCCACGATTCAATTGGATGGAGTCCTTTTTTTTTTTTTTTTTTTTTTTGTGTATTTCTGGATGTTAGGGTATTTTGAATTTAGAAGTCAACTGTGTTTTTCTCAAACTCTGACTCTCTTGCTATTGCATACGAGATATTGGTCCTTCCATCGATTATGAGACAAGGGATCGCCTCCTTGCGTGAGTGGACAACCTCGAGCCTTAGTCCTGACGTTCAGGGATTATTGCCAGATGTGAATGCCTCCCCCGTTGCAAAGTATATACCGCAGAAGCTAAAAAGCGGATCAAGATAACCCTTTTGCATTGCATCTATTAATGATACTAATACATTTTATCATCTCAATGACATAGATACAGGGAATTGGAGCATTGACGCCGAGGTATGACCAGGGATACTCAAATAAATATTAATTGATGACAGCATATACATGAAAACCCAAGACTTGGCTAGAACCAAAATTTTATTACAAGAAAGAATGAGGCTGTTGGCTTTAGATCAATTCTGTAGCCCTTTTGTCAAGCAAAGTGATCCATAACTTAGCGCCATAGTGACTTCAGTCATCAAGCTGTATCAGTACCACAAGGCTTTTGAGAACAGAAAGAGTTGGTGGGTAGCACCCTGTATGGCGGCGTCTAGTGAATATACTGTAAATATACTTTTTAGAGTGCCATCAAGGGCTACCATTAAAGAGTTACTTTATTTCGTACCCCTTCGTGTATACCTAAATGTTTACCAGAATTGCATTATCACTACCCATGCATGTCAATGAGACAATGTTCTTTTACTATAATTCAACGGGTTGAGTACTTGTACCAATTTAACTTTTCTTTGATCAAGTATTGATGTCATGCTTCGAAGTTTGGAACTAAATTCTTATTCATTATTATTTTCTGGTTTAGATACATCTACATGACAACGAGAACACTATTGGGCCACCATGTGGGTTTTCAACCTCATTAGGCACGGGTGGGGAAGGAGCACCGATCCGGACTCTGTCCTCCGAAGCAAACGATATTTCACCTGCGCCTGTAGGCAGACAGACTGTCTCACGGAATGGATGCTCTAACTGCACAACAAGTTCTTGCATCCATTGTCCATACTCCACCCAACCTAACCTCATTCCCGTCACTTCGTTCCAAGTCTGAACCAGTGTTCGAATTTGTTCCAGCGAAGATGAAGACGATGACGATGAGGAAAAGATGTCGGATTTATTCTCGCTACCTCCTTCTGCCCCTCCTCCTCCGTCTGCAGAAATCCGGATCGTGAACTTTTGCACTTCTGGCCGCCGAACCAACGATTGAAGAGCCCTCATAAACACAGAGTTGCCACGTGTTTGTGGGGTCATGAACCAAACCAACTCATGGAACCAAAGCCCATCAACTGCCGCATGTTGCGCCAACAACTCTAAAGATTGAGCTTGCACAAACTCAGCATCAATATTCAGGGCTTTGGCTACTCGGCTCAATGATTGTAGGTACGGGCGAAATGAGTCGTCATAGGATGTAATCATTAATTGTGTTTGGTCCATCCTTCGTGTACAAGATGATTCGAGACAATGACCCCTCAGGTCGTTCAACCGTAAAAGAACTGGCTGGCGGTGGTCTTTCCTTCTTAATTTATCAAATGTTAATCCTGTCAGGGCACCACTATCGCTACCATCGTCATCGTCATCATCATCCAAAGCAAGTGCAGCTGCAGCTGCAATCGCCTCTGCTTCCAACAACTCTTGTGTCAAAAATGACCACCATTCCGCAAAATATACTGTCTCACAAGCTAAATCCATAGTTTGAAGAGATACAATGTTATTAAGGATCACATTGTGCATGGCTTCGAATGTTCCCATATCTGTTTTAGGGGCTTGGTCAATGTCCAGTTTTCAAGCCCCACTAGATGCTGTAAAAACACAGTTGGCGGTCGACAAGTCCTACGTTGGACTTTTCGAATTGCTGCTCGTCGAGGTTGATCCTTATCTTGGTCGTCATGGACCTGCCAAATCACCCCCTCTGCAGATTCGAGGGTTGAGACACTCAAGTTTAAATACGTGAGCTTGCCAAAGTTAGGGATCTTGTCCTGGAGTGAGTACATCATCTGGTGCAAATCAGAAATTTGAGTCTCGAGTTCTCGCAATTCGCGACAACATGCGACTACAGAGGCGAAAGTCTGGGCATTAAAGTACCGTGTCCAATGCCGGATTGCCAGATGACGCAGTGTAATACTGTTGTGCAGCGACAGTACAAAGTTGTTATTATTATTATTGTTGTTGGTGGTGGTAGTGGCGATAATGTTGCCAGCAGTATTCTTCTGTTCCTCGGCTAGCTGTAGAAGGCTCTTAGAAGCATGTCGCCGGAACTCAGTTAATGAAAATGATTCAACAGGCCCCTGGGCTTCAAGCGATATTTGATCCGGGAAAAGGTAACCATCGAATTTCTCGACTGTGAAGGACATTAATCCTCTATGGCAGATATACCCAACAATGGAAGGAAACTTGGTCTTTTCTGCCTTTTTATGCCCACCACCTTTCCATCGTCTTGGTCCGATTGAGTCAATTCATCAGGGTCCCGATCAAATATTGTGCAATAGCCCCCGCAATCGATTGTCAACTCGCGCAAAGTGGATGCATGAACCGCTTCACATAACTCCTAGATCTTCTTCTGTCACACCACTTTTGAAATGCCTTTCATCGTCATCTTCGTCATCAGCATCGGACAATCCTCTCTTGCACTCATTGGCGTTATCATCACGAGGCCATGCTAAGCGGATCTTGAGTTTGATCAGACATTTATACTCGACCAGCATGGCATAAAACATTCGGGCGTCTTCTCTCTTGAAAAATTGTATCTCACAACTCTTCTCGATAGGGACACAATCTCCATGGTGTTGTTGAATAAACTCCTTGAGTCGCTGTGCTGCAAAGATGTTACAAAAGACTGCGTTATGTGATGGACATAGCCACAAGATCCCTTCGCTCATAGCAAAATTACTCATCTGGCAAAGGACTCGTCCACCTAGGATTTTGGAATCTGTACACAATGCTGTACTATTGTTGGCACTGCTGTCACCGCTTGGGCTGCTGCAATAGATCGAGCCATCACATCATGTGGGCCCAAAAATCAGCTGCTTGAAGATTAGGGAAAGCAGATTCATACTCCTCAAAATCTTTCTCGTCCACTGTTGGGTGTTCTTGAAAATCCAGTAATGCTTCACGAGCACGCGTAGTTGTTGTCAAGAACCGGATGGCTGCACGGATCCGTCCTGCAATGTGTGAAGGATCGATTGGTGCATTCATCATGGCATCTTCACTGCTATTTCCAAAATACATTGAGGAATTGGTGATTCCGTTGGGTACAGTAGGGTCATGACTATCCTGAAGAGCACGTAAAAGGCTGAGCATTGGAATCGTATACACAGACAAGAATTGGTCTAGATCAGCTAGTCGGAAGCCGCCCACGCCAATATCATCCATAGGATGATGATGGGGGTATTGGTAACATCGATGATAATAAGGTTCCTCGCTATCATCCCTCATTTCGGAGTCTATAGAATCATTTGCTGGACCCATAGGAGAGTGCTCTTCTGTACACAGATGAAGTCTCAATGGCCATTCATCTTGCCCGCCACCATAGTCACACATGAAATAAAGTCGAAACTCTAGTTCTGATAAGCCTTGCGTTGCAGACATAGACGCCCTGTTATTCATTGTCTCAAATGCATGCACATCATGCGTATCATGTGTATGTACTTGTGCATATGGATGTGCATGCGCATATGTTGACTGCAGCCAACGTTCCCTATAGCGATTGTAGCTCTTGAGGGTTGGTAAGATCACAAATAAACTTGGGGCAGCAGCAGCTGTTGCTGTTGTCACTGTTGTTGCCGAATTACCATCATTCCTACCACTACGTGAACTATCATCATTGTCATTATCGCTGTCGTTATCATGATCATCTGGAATGCCAGCCTTGCGTTGTTTCAGAAGCATCCTACGGGCTATATGCTTCAGTTCGCGATCGACATTTGGATCATGCAACAGCAACATGGAGCTGAGAGGTTGATGCTGCGGAGGGGTTGCAATCCATTGAGAAGAGTTGTTTTGGGAGGAATTTTGGCAAATATGGGCAATATCATGATGAAATGTGTCATTATGATATTGATATGGCTGGTGATGGTGATATTGTGGGTAGCTATGGTCCGAAGAAACCATGGTTGTAAAAGAGGCAGAATGCGTGTTAAAGAAAGTAAAATAATAGTAAGTGTAATAAATGAGGAAGGAAGGTGAGTGGATTGATGAGAAAAAAAAAGAAAAAAAAAAAAAAAATAAAAAAAAAGAAAAAAGAAAAATGGTGTTATTGGCTGTTGAGAGTTGGAAAATATGGGACGTGGGTAGTAATTGACAAGTGGAGGAGGTGGGCAGTTTATAGTTTATTATTATCGTGATTGTTCTCTGGAAGGAGAAAGGAAAAAGGAAGGATAAAGTAAGAAACGTTTATCGAAGGTCAGTGCTGCTCTCACAAATGGTGAACAAATGTACATTGTACACGTCTATTTTGGTTTTTTGGGCAGGACTAACCGAAAATGTCAAAACCACGCTCAACCATCCAACGTGAGCTCTTTTTTATGTATCATGCAAATGCATCAATGCATTGATACATTGATGCCAATGGAGCCATTCAAAAAAAAAAGGAAATGAGCACAAAAAAAGGATGCCAAGGAAAACGCGATTAGGGACCATATTACGACGTTCATTTTTTTGCATGAAGCTTACAAGATAAATGGCCAAAGTGACTGATTCATAGAGAAAGTATGGAAAAAAAAAAAAAAAAAAGAATATGGTAGCTTTTCTGCCTTTATTTTCTCGAGTAGCCAAGTCAGTATGGGATAATTGTTACATCTGAATTCTGTACACTTTATTGGAGGTTTCCCTCTCGTTTGTCGATGGGTACAAAAGTAAAATAAAAAAAAGGCGTGTGCGCAATCTCCTCGCAAGCATAATGTGAGCCTTATCACCTTTTTTCTTTCTGTTTGGCACATGAGCAACGAGCATTCACTATTCTCGCAGGATGGGTCGGCTCCTGCATGTAGGAGGACCAAAAAAAAAAAAAAAAAAAAAAAAAAAAGATGATGTGTTCAATCCTTCTGTCACAAGAACAACTCAATCATGACCTAACGGTCTTTTTATTTTCATTGCTTTTCACGCAGGATTATGCATGCGCAAGTCGGGTTATTTTTTTATTTTTCGGCAATCTGTGGTGAGGACAAGGAAGAGTGACATTTATCAAGCATGTGTATATCCCTATGGAGAAAGGACCAGGAAATTCACCGCGTATGGATGAATGCTTTTTTACTGAAATATGATTCAGGGTGTGCGAATTTAGACTTTTTTTTTATTTTTAATCCTATATTTTTACTGGTCCTCCTCAAACACGCGAGGAGCGATGATGCAGCTTAGCTGGTCGGGCTAATTCAGGCACCACTGGCGCTGGGATCCATCCTTGTACGCCAACAGCCTTTTCTGCAACCCCGGCTTTAGTTTCGGCCTTGTTCTCAGTCTCAACCACAGCTTCAAACTCCTTACTATCTATACTCCTCCTATTTCTGGTCAAAGAGCTCATTCGCCTCTTACTTCCTCGATTAATACTGGCCATCGACACGTCTTCCGACGGTTCGACGCTGTAAGTCTTTGACACTAGCCTTGGCCTAGCAGAGCTTGAAGTACGTTGGTATGTATCAGCACTGCTGTTATTGCTGTTGTCCTTGCCGTCACTACCGATACTCATGTCCATGTCCATGTCCATATCCGTCTCCGTTCTTGGGTATCGATATCCAAATAACTGATTTTCCTCGTCCATCATGGCCATATTCTGATCTGTTTCTTCTTGCTGCTGCCTTCGTCTCCTTCGCTGCTGCTCCTCTTGGTTGTCAGTGCGCTTGCGCTCGTCGTCGTCGTCGTCGTCAGAGGAGGAAGAATGGTCATAACCCCAAAGAACGAGAACGTGAATGATTTCCGATGATGCTTCTTTTTGGCCCGCTGTCTTGCTGGTACTACTGTTGTCGCGCCAGATGTTGATGACAATGACGATGATACTGCTGCTGCTGCCTCTGTCGCTGTTGTTGCATTCATCATAGTTGATGCTGAAGATTCACTTCGTGAACGGGCTGTAGCAGCAGGGAGCCTGGTTTTGACTTCTACTCCTCCCTTAGTATTTGCAGCTGAGGTTGATGACACAGGAGTGGTCAGTTTGAGATCTAGGACTTCGTCCTCTGAGCCAAGATTCTTTACAGGCTGAAGCATGGTTCTGAGGATGTGGTATGCCACATCCCTAAAAATTTTCATTTATCCAAGACGCGTTCAAAAGAAATGAAAAAGGGGTTGTTAATGACATTGCTCAGAAAAATATAAAAAATAATAAAAAAAGTATTGGCCATTACCTGTTACCCCAGTATCGGAAATGGCTTCGCATCCCCAAAAGATACTCATTCGTATATTGGTCCGCAGTTGACTCTTGTAAGACATAATCAATTCGATATGGTAGTTTAGTAGCCTTTCCTTCTACATGGACTGTCCTGTCTTTCTTTTGCTCTTGCTGTTTAGCCGCCTCTACGTTCTCAATCTCCTGTGGGAACGTATCAGCATGTGGCTGTTGGTGGTCCTCATCTTCTTTATTCTTTGTCCGGCCTTGTGCAGACGAAATTGATTGAACCATGGGTTCCTGAACAACATTTGACTTTGCGCCAACACCTTG
The DNA here is from genome assembly GCF_002105155.1 of Lobosporangium transversale. Classification (NCBI taxonomy): domain Eukaryota; kingdom Fungi; phylum Mortierellomycota; class Mortierellomycetes; order Mortierellales; family Mortierellaceae; genus Lobosporangium; species Lobosporangium transversale. The sequence goes on from NW_019029098.1 coordinate 14,578, forward strand.
AGCCTTCTCCTGGACTGTTGCACCTCTCTCCGTTCCTAAAATATTCCATATCCATTAATGATGGTGTGCAATCATCCTCAACGGACTCGTCAATGCTACTGCTGTTGCTGTTGCCGGACAGCACATTCCTCATGTCTTCTTCTGCAGCGTCGGCCATTACCCTTTGCTCATGCTCACGTGAGTGCTGTCCATCAACTCGGCTGCTAACTCGACGAGGACCCAAGGTTGGTCGTTGTTTGGCTGATAATGTTGCTGGCGATGGTGATCCAGTGGTTGTATCAATATCCGCTGGAGAGCTTGTTGATGTTGATGTCTCTCCTGTTTCTCTTGGCGCTAAACACGTTGCCACAGTGGCTGCGGCTATGTATTCAGTGCAAGAGGCATCGCCTCCATAATCATAGGGTCTTCTTTTATATTGTGCTCATTCCCTGAGGGACCTGAAGAGGATGAAAACGAAATAGCCTGTACTTCTTCACCAGTACGCTGCTCAACTTCATCATCATTTCTAGTAGCAGCAGGCCCGTCCTCATCATCTTCTTCATCTTCTACAGCCGTGTTTTCTCCACTGTTTTATGGTTGTTACTATTGCTGCCATTGCTACTGTTCGTATTCGTGTTCACATTTCCAGCTAGCCAACGCCCTGCTTTTAATGACATGGTCATTTGAGAAAGACTCGATAACGTTGGGATAGATGGTCTTGGCAACGTGGGCACCTTGTTCTCCCAGAATGAAGAAATAGACCCTGGAAGTAGTAACGATGGTAATGAGGGCAATGAAAACAAGGCCCCTTGAGAGCTACTATAAGAATTCATCAAAACTGCTGGGACCTTGGCAAAAATTGGATCGATCAAAGGCTCAATCCTATAACCCAAAGGATCAAATGGGTGGAAAAGATTGTGATGGATAATATCGTCCGGTGGATGGAATGTCTCCCAATCAAGGTTCCGCATCACCAACACAGCACCTAGGGGTGACCCCACTGTGAAGAGGTAATGGGGTCTAAATTTGAGTTTTGGAATCTTCCTGAGGAATTTAGGCTCGTCCTGTTTCCTGATTTTGACATTATCACCCTTATTACTCTTCTTGCATTTTTGGCCGAATTGGGATTTCTGGGTTCCTTTACTCTGTTTCAGTTGCACTTGTTGCTACTGGTGCTGGAGATGATGTTCCTTTACCTGGCACTGCCGTATTTTGGGGCGAGGAAGAGGATTCTATGGATGTACTTTCTTCTTGGCCATGCTGCATCTTAGTTCTTGTTATTTGTGTCAGCCTGATTCACTGCGCACTGTCTTTTGATTAGTGTCATCATCTTTGTTATTATCGCCTGCAAGGTCTCCTTTTCTGCCTCCTCTTCATTGTCATCATCCTGACACGTCAGGATATCGAACATAGCAATGCCACCGAGGGATAGTGCAAAGACTGAAATCTTGCCATTGAAATCTGGATGTTTTTCTACAAATGTATCGTATGCCTCGTTCAGCTCATCAACGATCATTTGAACCATATATTCCTCCAAAGTGGTTGTTAAAAGTCTATTTAGTATTATGGAATAATGGAATGGTGTAGAAAAAAGAGCAAAGTGTAGTACATGTCATTATGAATTCCCAAGCGATACCGACTATAAACTACAATCTG
>NW_019029099.1:0-14762 GCF_002105155.1 Lobosporangium transversale
ATATTGACCATTCTGGCGGAGAATACAATGTCTTGGGCGTGAAGACGCGCGAAGGGCGTTCAAGGTCTATGTTCGAGGAAGTGCAAACACGCCAGTTGCCCCAAGTGACTTCAAGAAGCGAAGCCAGCGTCGCCGCCAGTAGCATCAGGTCTGCCCAAGCCAAACAAGGATATCCTAAGACTCCTTCTCCTCCAACAAATCAGGGACTGCCTATTCAACCTGCCAGACCTAGGTCATTCCTACGTTCAATCTCAGCATCTCATGTTCTTGGCTCACCCTCTACATCCACATTATGCGCTCCGCGACAATCCCCACTACAACCGCTACAAAGGGCCGAGGGCTTTCATTATTATCGCAGTCCACAGCCTAGGTCTTATCTCTCCTCAGTTACTTCATCGTACTCTGGACGGCATAGAGATATTCATGGCGTTCAGCCCGATCGCCCATCTCCCTGCGCCAGACCTCTCGGGCATCTTCATCGTCCTCCTCTTTTCGTGGACTTCCTCAGATCTCACGAGATTTAGCCTATCCTTTATCTTTTGACAACCCACAAGCAACCCTGCTTGCAGCTGAAGCTGAAGCTTTGGAGCAGCGTCGACCTAACCTACGTACCAGTCATGGAGCATCGGAGACATGGTACACGCTATATGAATCGCAAATCGAGATACATCACTGATCGTAAAATTCAAGGCGCAATCACAGCGGATAGTTGGACAAGCGGTGATCAAAGGAAGTTCTTTGGAGTAACATTTCACTTTCTAACACATGACTTTCAGCCGGCTTCAGTTGTAATTGGCATGAAACGAGTCCAAGGCCCTCAATCGGCAGAAGTCCTATTGGAAAAGCTTGGTTAGAATATCATTGCTTTAGCTCTGTCGGTTTACTGCCTGTTTGAGACCAATGCAAATAACACTTTTAATCCTGGAATTTGTTCTATAGAACGTGTAATCGCAAGATGGAATTTGGAAGGGCATTTGATCTGTGCAACAACGGATCAAGGGTTGAACATAAAAAGAGCCATACAACTTTATAATCTAAAGAAGAGTATTACCTGGCTTCCCTGTTTCCCATGTAATACAGCTATGTATCAATAAGGCATTGGAACGAAGTTCTGGAGCTAAGGCGGTGATGGAAAAATGCCAAAAGATCTCAACCTTCTTTAGAAGCTCCAGTCTTGCTATGGATATGCTTAACAATCAGCGTAGCAAAAGTAACAAAAAATTGGTCAAACTGCTTACAACGAATGTCACGCGATGGAACTCAAAATTCAACATGGCAGCAAGGGTGCTTGAAGTTTCAGAAGCAATTACAGCGGTCTACCAATTAATGAGGGCAGGATCCAAAGACGAAAAGCTCAAGGCTGCGGAGCTCGGGCGGCTCCTCCTTATCGAGGGAGATCTTAAAGGATACGATGCATGCTAGTGGGGAAAGTCTGTTTATAAAAGCAAAAAAACTCTGCAGCGAAGCCTTTAAGATATTCAAAGAGAATAATACAGTGACAAAAAATCCATTGCAAACGAGTGATTATCAGATACTCTACTTCTCTTCGAATTTTGCGGTAGAGCTCTACGCTTCATCGGTACGCTCGCCGGACTACAATCACGATCGCTTTAAAGATAAGCCTCAGGACTATTGGAGGCCATATGGCATCGATGAAAATATCTCAGTTGGGGATCTTGCCCACTTCGCGTGCTCGTACCTCTGTATCCAGTCCACATCAACTGAGTCTGAGCGTTTGTTCAGTAAGGCAGGGCTAGTCCTCTCTCCACTTAGGACCAACCTCAGTGATCGAAATGTGCGCAACATCATTTTTAGTCACAGCTTTGAGAAGATTCGGACTTTGTTAGACTTACAATGAAATAAATTAAGCGTTTTTATCTACACTGCGCATCAACAATGTTGTATTTTGTCCACTATTTGTGAAAGTATATAGTATAAAGTGATTGGCAATATTAAGTTTTAATCGCTTTATTCTGAAAGATGCGTCTATATTTTGGACTCCATCAATGAAACTCGCTATATTTTAATGCTCAGACAGAGGCCCAGGCCGTTGTGATGACATAAGGACATCTTCCTTTGACTTTGCAGCTTTTTTTCTGATTACTCATCGTAATGTGGTAATTCTTCATCTATTAATTCTCGAAGCAAATATCTAGGATCAACTAGAGGATTTACAAACCACTCATCAATTTCAAAGAATGTTTGATCAAGCAGATGTCGGGCGCATTTCACCCCTTTCTTTTATGAGAGCGTTCTTGAGTTAGAAGACAAGTCAACTAATAGGACATTGGATAGGCCAGAGAGCAACTTTAACATGGCATTATGTTTAAATTTTACTTTGATATCCCGATGAGAATATGCCGTATCGCCATGCCGGTTGAAGAAATAAATGATAAAAAACTTTCCCTCATACCATTTTTAATGACTTACACTTAACATCTGCCTCAAGAATAAAGTATATATTCCACGGAGTGACAACCATGGTGCCTGAGGGACAGGGACTTCAGCATTGCTAAGCCAGGGCAAGACTTCTTTTACTAAACCCAAAAAGAGTGGCAAGAGAAGAATCTAGTACAATCGTATCAGTGTTACTTGGCGTCACAGACGATGATTATTGGTCTTTAAGATCTTTGAGATATAGAGATATAGAAGCCTAGCTATGGAAGTAGAAGTTGGCTTTGACTATATATAGTCAACATTAGTAATAAAGAGAAAGCAGAGGCAGAGATGCCGAGCATTTACTGAATTATTAAAGTACATGGCCGCTTTGCGAGACAAGATCAGACAAATAAAGTTAATCTGTCAACTGTTCGTGGTATTAAGCGTGTCTTTAGGGATGATGCAGAAGGTTCTCTGAGAATTGAATGAGAATGGCAATGGCAATGGTAGTGCGAAAAGAGAAGAAGCCTGTTATGCATGCAGATGATTGTGGATTTTTTTATTCAAGGACAAGCCTGTGTGCTTTTCTTCAGGTTAGCGCTGTTTGTGCAATAGGTTTGTGCTGTTTTCAGAACAGGGTTTGTGCTGTTTCAGAACAGGTTCATGCTGTTTCAGAACAGGTTCGCGCTGTTTGGGCAATGGCGACTGTTCGATGCTTGTTGGTTTTCCAAATCTGCTTTGATTTCACCATAGTTTAGCGGAATTGATTAGCATCCCCTGAATGGCTGCCATCCAAGGGACTAACTTCGAATGGACAGGATTTACTGTGTTGTTCAAAACAATAAAACTTGACTGAAAGTCTGCTAATCCTCAAACTATGAGGCAAATAATGCCTCTGAACGCTTCAATAGGATTATGGCGAGTTTTTGGGGTGCAGAAAAGACAAGATTGTATCTTTTGAGCAATGAAGGATATAGGATTTGTTCCTTGGAGGCAAACTTTTTTGAAACCACGCTTGTTGCTAGTAAAAACACAAATGGTTCCCGTTTTCCGCATACTTTCAACGCTTCCACAATCCAAGGGCTGTGATGTAGCCATTAAATGTTACATGTTTGTCGAAGTATTGACACATCCCTTGCAAAAGTTCAGATGTATGCTAAGAATATTGTTTAAGGGACGTAGAGTAGTCAATAGCATGTGGCAGTATTCAGGTGTTTATACAGTATCAGATGGAGTCCGAACAGTCGCCATATTCGGATGGATTGTAAATTGAAGTGAATATTTGAATAGGTAAGATGAAAATAAAGTGAACACATGGAATAATATAGAGGAGTTGTAATAAAGCGCTTTATATCCAATAGCTTGCAAAGAGTATATGTATGAGCGCTGTTTCTGAGGAATATGTACGCCTTGTTGAGGCTCAGTGGAGGTTCATGCAAGAGGAGTGGCCAGCTATAAAGAAAGCCAAGTTTCATCGCACAGAGATGAAAGAGATTTCTGACGTAACACACGTCAAGTCAATGGTGCTTGACCGTCTAGGATTCATCCCTACGTTCTTTTTTCTGACACAAGTATTTGGAGTGCGTGACTATGGTAGCCCATATCGTAATGTCGAAAAGGGTCTTCTGCTCCTGTATGCACTAATCACAGGAGATTCATTGTCTACAATGTCAAGGTTCATACCAAAGACGTCCTTTTACGACTTGCACAGGGAATTTTATCTTCGGGACCCTGTGAAACTACATGATGACATAACCTCAATGATGAGAGATATGTGCTCGAGTTTGAAGCTACGATTGCTACTTGCCAAGAACAACCCTGATCCATTCAAGCATGTGACATTGAATCTAGACGGACATGACACAAGAGTCAGCTACATCGGTGCTGACAAGCCAAGTCTCTACTCTTATAAACTCAAGAAGTCGGGTTTTCGTATTCAAGTGTGTTCAGACATGAACAATATCATATTGTTTGCATCCAAGCCAGCTCCTTGTCGAGATTTCAATGATGGGACTATGCTTGTGAAGATGAACATTGCATCGCATATACACAAGCTGGACTGTGTTGCTCTTGACGGTGGCTACAGTGGGTTCGTTAAACAAATTGTCGAACCATCAGATGCACTGTCCTACGAAAATTTCTCTTATCCTGTGCGCAAGACTAGGGGGATCGCCATGACAGACCAAGAGTTACATTACAATAAAGCGTTTGGTGGGTTTCGGTCAAGCATCGAAGGGTGCTTTGGAGACATGCAATCCACCTTCTCCAAGTTCACACACGACGCTCCCATCCGTTTCTCAGACGCAAAGACGTTTGATCTCCAATTCAAGCTTTGTTGCCTGCTTATGAATATCAAGAGAGTCGTGTCAATCCATAATATCCCCACTCAGACGCACCACACATTCTGGATGCAAGATGCGTTTGACTTTCCAGACAATAATGAGTATCAGGTTGCTTATGAGAAGCTCCCCAGCATCAAAGTCAAACTAAATCATGGTCGAAGTCTTTTAGAACTACAAGAAGCGTTCCTATCTGTAGCTAGTTCGCAACCTAACATACTAGACACTGCAGATGAGACTATGGCAGAGACAGCGCAGGAGGGATACGAGATTGCTAGGATTTTAGACCATCGCGGAGAAGGTGAGGACATGGAGTTTCTGGTTCAATGGGAAGGCTTCGATATCTCTGAGGCAACGTGGGTGGCTCTACAGCATTCCAACTACAAACAGTGCATCCAAGACTATTGGAGAACCAAAATCAGCTTCTAGAGACCGATTGCACGTACTTTCAAAAACCACCATGACGCGCACAGACCATGGGGGCGACTTTCCAAATTCTTTTATAGAGATGAAATCCAAAGTCGCCCCCGGTTAAATATTAATCCATGACTTTTCAAAAAGAACACAATATCGTAATCTGCTCAAGCCCTCCATTGTATTCATTTAGTTCCATCATTGAAGAAACCTTCCCAATTCTTCCCTACCTCTCTCATGTATTTTATATGATAGCTTGTGGCTTTCTTGTTAGTTCCAACTATATGAATACCAAGAACCTCATTCAAGACAGAGTTGACAAAGTTCTGCCGGTTTCTGAAGTTCCAGTTGCTATGAGATGGGTACGGGATTAGAAGTTGTGTGCAAATATTCCGCATGTTTGACGATAGCGATTCCCATTGCTCATCCAGGCTTGATTTGAGAGCAGTGGATGCTCTACATTTGGGATCAAATGGGGAGTCATAACCACAGGCAAAGAGGATGTCTTTTGCATACTTTAGTTTGGTATACTTTGATTGGTGTAGTCTATGTAGTATGGCGCCAGTGTCCCTCCTTTCTTGATCTTTCCCCAGAGGATACGAGTCGCTCTGCTTTGTCATCTTCAACTCTGGGTCGTTCTTCAAGGCTCGCAGATTCTGAAAGACCTTCATCTCTTTTGGGTTACTGTAGGTCTTCACCCATTCAGGCGTAAGGATAGATGGGTCCTCAATGCCGTAGGCGTCCATAATCCTGAATTTTTGTACTGCGTAATACTCTTCGGTAGAAAGGTCTGACCTTGTCTCCAGTCGTAGTAATTCTTCGTAATCAATTACCTTGGCCTCCGATATCCCTGTATACTTGGCTTGAAGTAGGGCGGCTGTCCTCTGTTTCAGAGATTCAGAAACCTTAAGGTCCTTGGGCTGATTAGATAGCCCAACAACTCTGCAGCCAGCCTGAACCATTTGAGCAATGAAACGTTGAAGAAAATCATTCATTGATAGATGCTTCTTTATCAGTGCATTGATGAATATTGTGTAGTAAATATCGCCAACATCATGCTTCACTCCAGGACCTTGCCCTACCCTCAGGTCAAACGGAAAGCCATTCGTATCCATAGCGCATCCCTTGATTTGAACCTCTTGGCTGCAAAGATACTTGACTATTTCGTTGTGTGTTGTTGGAAGATTGTTTATTGAATTGCTGATATAGACAAGGTATTCTTTTTGCTGGACGTGCCGTACTCTTCTGAGCATTTGCCTACATGTCTCTACATTGACTTTACTTTGTGACATGAAAAATCCTGCAACATAATCAAAGTGTTGCATGTTACAATCAAGCCCAACTGTGATGGTTGGAGTATGAATAAAATAGTCGAGAGTTGGTGCGATTTCATTAATATTCTGTGCAAATGCCCTCTTCTCCAACTCCAGGGAATTCGCAGTGATGCACATCCCAATGAACCCCATATCCTTCAATTCACTATGTAAACTTTCAGCATCTTCAGCCTTCTGTGTGCTACATATCCACACTTTCTTTCCAGACTTGACTAAGTTAATAACCTTTAACTTCAGAGAAGCCTCATTCTCGTAAAGAGAGACGAGATCTCCTTGCTGTGGCTTGAATGTATTATGGATAACGTGGACATCATCTCGAAGCTCCTTGATGACCTGAACGTCTCGGTCTGTTAGATCAGCATCCAAGGCAATCACCTTCCTGGATACCTTAATGAAGTCTCGTAATATATCATTATTGGCCTTGTGGAAGCCCCTCATGGTGGCGACACTTGTCATCTGATCAAAGATAGATGACACTTCATCTAGAACCAGAACAACATCCATGGCGTAGTATGCAAGATCCAGTTTATGTAAAGATTCGGCTTGTATGACAATCTTCTGACCTTTGATATAAGTGGAGGGAAAATCCAAATAGCTTTTAAACCCGAGTCTCTTCTCTAGACTGGAGGCCAGTGTCTGTCTTGGAGATATTGCAAGATACGTCAACTTTGGGTTCATTTGAATAAACTGCTCCAAGAATGTCGTTTTTCCAGTGCCAGTCTCGCTTCTTATCAAGAGACTCATCGGTGATTTGTGGTATTTGATGTAGGGTGACGCATACACTTCGCCTGGATGCAAGTGCTGATCTGTGTCCAACGTAGCAAGATGTTGTCTCAGGACAATCTTTTCGCCGAAATCCAATTCCCCGACGAGGATATTGCGAGATAAACCCTCGGCAATAGCTCTGTAGCAATACAGCGTCACTCTTCCATTTCGATTCACTTGAAGATAGCCATTCTCGTTGTCATGTCTTCTCTTGCATACATCGCATTGACCAGATTGAACTCGTTGCAGCTTATAGATCCCACCTTGGCCATCATACTGTATTCTGTATAGGTTTGCATGCTTGTACTGTGCAAATATTCTATGTACAGCATCAGAGACGACAGATACGGACAACTGGTGTGGTAATGTCATATCTCTAGATGCATCTCCAAGTGCTGCTGAAATTGACGGTATCTGGTTACGCTGGCGCCTTGAGAACCTGTCGGCAGCTGGAGATTTTTCCACTTTGATACTATTGGGCTGAACATTGGTGATGAAAAATTCTGCATCCAATGCATGCATAGATGGCTGATGCCATGGGGCACGGATGAAACGTCTGGTTATGTCTCTACGTTTCGAGCTTCCGAGACATCGGATGCTTCTGCTTCTTGAGTATACACCTGAATCAATGTACTTGAGCAGATTACCTTCATTCTGATCCTGGTCAGCTTTGATATCATTGAAAAAAATCAAGCAGGAATGTCCGAAGGTGTCTGTGATTGTTCTCGAATGTGTACGTTGGTATCATGACATGTAATGATATCTTTTTATGAGTGGATGAAGTCAAGATTCGGCATTGATTCTCGGTGACGGGATATTTCGGTGCATATTGGTTGCGAGCAGCAAGAAACTCACTAAACACTCGTCTTTCAAGTTGCGCAATAGCATCGATGCCCTCGCTAGGGACGAGTGGACTAGCGCCGTCTTCGAGTGAAGGAGTATCGGTGTTTCCCTTGGAGGTCGTAGCAAGTTTCCAGTCAATGTCGTAATACTCACAACAGGGATTTCCTTCTCGGATTTGCTCGAAAAAGCATCTGTAAGGGTTCGGGAGTTTGTTATATATATCCAAAAATGTAGGTAGATCCTTGTAGCTTGCAAACTCATAAGACGACTTCTTGCCATCGGGAGAAAGGCCACTTTCGTACATCACAAAGAAAGTATTACTGTTCGCATCAGCCCATTCGTGAGCCCTTGCTTGTGGACCCAAGGTTTGCTTCTTGTCAGCAGCAAAGTAAACTGATTCAAATTTTTTGTAAGTCCGGTTTGTATTTTCAGACATAGTAGGTAATATGTTGATAGTTTATAGTATATGAGTAGCAATTTCATTTTATTTTGTAAACTGAGTGAACAATAGACTATCATGGGAATGATTCTTATTTTTCTTGAGTATGGGTGTTAAAGACCTTTTGAACATAAACGATCATCTCCTCCTCAGCCTTGCTATCCTTGAGAACGAAGTTGCGGCGGCTGAAGTCGATTGGTGCAGCCACGTCATCTTTCATCTGTAGGTAAACGTTTTCGCCTCTTGGAGAACGATCAGATCGCAACTCTGCAATCTCAACGGGGTCGAGGTCAGGATTGTCAGCAATGAACTGGTCCAAGGTACGATCGACAGCCTTGCGCTGCAGCGCAAAGAGACGATAGCCTCCAATAGGCAATGGCTGAGGCTGCCGGAACTTCAAAATAGCAAAGACCTCCTGCTTTCCATAAGGGCGACTCAATACTCGGTCGCGGTTGGCCTCCAGGCGTGCACGCTCGCTATTGGCAAGAGCATCCTTAGTGTTCTTCAGCTCAAGTTGAGTTTCAGAAAGACAGGATAGGGTGCCCTCAAGTTGTGCCTGTGATATTTCAAGATCATCCTTTGCATCTGCGAGTTCAAGCGAAATAGCAGCAAGCCGCTTGCGCAGTATCTCGATGGTAGTGGGTTCTTCGCGCACTGTTTATGAATTGCAGAGTATTAGTTTAAGAGCAGGCTTCATTGGTGCGCGCAGAAAGCATGTACGTACTGGTTGTCTTGGCTTATAGCGACTGGTGGAGGAATTCAGGGAGCGAAGGGAAAGGGATGGAGGAAGGAAAGGAATAAAATGGATGTTTCTCATGGCGATGAAAGTGTTTTAACATTTTGTGATGTGATAAGGAAAAGAGATGAGATGGCATGATTTCATTGGATGGAAAGTAAATCGCATGACCCTTTGACCTTATGCTCTTTATTTAAAAAAAAAGCCACACCGCCCTCTGCAGGACTTTATCAGATGTGGTGACACGGCGGCGCAGATGGGTCTGTGCACGGACCATGGGGGCGACTTTTCAAATTCTTTATAGAGATGAAATCCAAAGTCGCCCCGTTAAATCTACCGCGGCATGGCTCTGGTGGTCGCTCGCCAGAACGACAATTATAAAATATGTCTTATAAATTGTTCTCTGAACTGAAAGCACCTGAAAGATTGTGATTGCTTTTCACGTCACAAAGAATATGACATGTGAATGATTTGAAAAAATATTCCTCAGTCCTGACTTAAAAGGAACAGATTTATCAATTGTCACTCCTTTTCCTTCGTCACGCAGCAACTTTTTTTTTCCTCCCTCAATTCATCATCACAACTTACATTGTCACAATTTTGAACCATCCTGCTACTGAATTAACATCCTTTAACATTTTTATCAAACTTTTCCTATTTTTCTGCCTCTGTCCATTTATATCCTTGTTTTTAAAAGTTTTGAAATCACAATGGGAAAGACCAGAACACCATCTCGAAACGCATCACCTCGACCTAAACCGTATGAAGAGTGTTCAAGCACCAGTGGGCCTAAAATCTCCGAGCCAACTGAATAAAGATTTTTTGTATTGTTGAGGGAGAAGCAACGTCTTTTCTGTAAACATCTTTCCAATCGTTCGGTCGGCGAACTCCAGCAAGCCATCAAGGCAGCGAAGAAGCCAGAAATCGATATGTTTGCCGCAGACAAGCTCACCCTCTACAAGGTTTCCATCCTGACGAAGGCAAGACCATCGTCGAGTCAGAAATCGAGTCAAAAGAGGCTCTCGCAATCGCGTCAAAGAAGCTTGGGAACATATTTAATTCTAAACTTCCAGATGAAACTATCCATATTTTTGTCAAGCTCCGCGCAAGGTATGTATTTAGCTTTGATGGACTGATGTTTTTGATATTTTCAATTGATGAAGCTATCTCATCACGGTCACGTGTATCCCTCCCTTTTTTATGTTGTTGAGATGAATCTCGGCAACACTATTTAACGGGGCGACTTTGGATTTCATCTCTATAAAAGAATTTGAAAAGTCGCCCCTGGTCCGTGGCATGCTCTGACTCTCACTGTTGTCTGAGAACACAGTTTTCATTTTTATTTTTATTTTTTATTTGACCTGTTTACATTGATGCATTTGTTAGTTTTTCTGATTGAATCTGTTTCGCGTTTCGCACACATGCTCTGACTCTCCATTAGCTGGCGTTTATATCTCATTGACAGCAATATATTCTTTGATCTGATCAAAATGCTAAATTTCTGCCATTGCCGCGCTCTCTTATCTTTCTAGAGTCATCGGAACAGATTCTCAAGAGAAAAATGGATGAAGGTAATAATTTGTTTTTTGCTGTATAGATAGATTGACTTGGTGACTGACTATATGTTATGGTACTAACCAACTGTGTATGTGTACGATGATCATAATTAGATCCACGGTATATTTCACCTTCAAAGAAGATGCGCATTGAGGAAGGGTGGAGAGAATACAGGGCTTCTGATGGCAAAATGGTCACGTTACCCCTCTTGGATCGCAATGCTGGAGAATCCTGAAGACCCGCCCGATCACGTAATAAGTTTAATCATCTGAAAAGCGATAATCAGCTTGGTGATCAAGTTACATTCCATCCTTGGGCCACACCGAAAGAATTTAGGAATATAATTCGGTTTATATTACGGATCAGATGCTGAATTGTGGAAGGAGATTAGTGCTGAACAAAGTTATTTCATCGGCGAGTCCTTTCTGGTCCTATGGGGGTTGGCAAGTCATATCTATCCTATTTCCTTGCTGCAAAAGGATATGCGGAAGGGTGGCTTACCCTTTATATACCAGATGCCGCGATATTAATGGAAGTCGGATAAAAATCGGCAAAGGCACTGTTAAGGCTTCTTCGCTTTCAACAGGGATATCTTGACGGCATCTGATCTGGAAAGTCTCCTCGACTTTTCTGAAATGTAATTTCAATTGTGGCTGCTCGCGCAGTATTCGACCTATTCAAACAGAAGGAGCGCAAAACACTGTTCATTATCGACGAACATGGAAAGTTATTCCAAGAAAAACCGTAGTGCCGGATAAATACCCGTTCCTGAAGCATCTAATGAACCTTAATCTATGGAGTCTCAATACAAAGGATCTAGAGTGATATTTACAGGAACAGCCCATGCCAAATATGAATTGCAGATTATGGAAGACAGTGCTCGAGTATCCTTATTGTACTTTGTTGGCCCACTATCCGAGACAGTGTTTTCAAAATGGTTGGAGGTCCACCTGAACCAACCCGATATTGTCCAGGATATAATGAGGATTACAAACCGTGTGCCACGAGAGTTTATGTTCTCATCCGGTCAATTGAGGAAAGACCACTCACAAGAAATAGCATTGATGTATGTAACTGAGAGAACAAGCGAGTTTCCACTGTAGTTTGGACTACTACGATCTCGCAGCGAGAATCGAAGAAGAAGTTCGCTAAAAGCCTTGCAACAGTCTTCCTTGGCAACAACTCGCAGAGTGTGATTTTGAATGGGATTTCCGTGACCTAGGGCTTATCTATCGTCTCAACAAGAACCGCGGAGCCATAAACTATGTCTTGTGCCTCCCAGCGCAGAAAGCACTCTTTCAGGCGTTTACAAATATGCCTCATCATGAGCATATCCTGAGGGGAGTTATTTTGGAGAGATGAGTGGAGATGATTTCGAGTTGGCACTGCTGGTCCGGTTTTTGACTTTAACCAAGCCAATCGTTCTCAAGCAACAAACCTTTCGGCAGAATCCAACGAGATTATAATGGACTTTAAGGATCATGGGACAATCCATCAAGCATGACTTCTCTTGGACGTGGCTATGGACATGTACTGAGCCATTGTCATTCGAGTTATCCTCGCTTTGATTTCATACTCGACACAATGTTTATCCAGGTGTCCATAAGTATTTCCAAGAACAGAGAAGACAAATAAGCAAGATCCAGAACGCTTTTATAAGGAGAGGTCCGACGGCAAAAATCAGATTGAAAATATTTGGACGAAGTATTTGGAGGTAATCATTCCGCCTAATTGACGATGGACATTTTGTTGTCAAAAAGGATGGAGAGCCAGTAACTGGATTTAAAATAGTTTACATGCGTGGTTCCCCTGGTGCACCAAACCACACTGGATTAATCAAGATTACAAAGATCTTCTTCATGTCAGCTTCGACGAGCTCAAAGAGAAACTTTTTAAAATATCCCAACTTAGAATTTTTGTCACGTAATCAGTAATAATATAGTTCTTAATCCTATAAAAAGGCTTGTCATAGAAATTTAATAAGGTTCTTTATTTTTGAGATGTATCACGGCTAAAATATTTAACTGGGGCGACTTTGGATTTCATCTCTATAAAAGAATTTGAAAAGTCGCCCCCATGGTCCGTGCGCGCCACAGAGAGGTCACTCACTTGCTTAAGGCGACTGTTCGATGCTTGTTGGTTTTCCAAATCTGCTTTGATTTCACCATAATTTAGCGGAATTGATTAGCATCCCCTGAATAGCTGCCATCCAAGGGACTAACTTCGAATGGACAGGATTTACTGTGTTGTTCAAAACAATAAAACTTGACTGAAAGTCTGCTAATCCTCAAACTATGAGGCAAATAATGCCTCTGAACGCTTCAATAGGATTATGGCGAGCTTTTGGGGTGCAGAAAAGACAAGATTGTATCTTTTGAGCAATGAAGGATATAGGATTTGTTCCTTGGAGGCAAACTTTTTTGAAACCACGCTTGTTGCTAGTAAAAACACAAATGGTTCCCGTTTTCCGCATACTTTCAGCGCTTCCACAATCCAAGGGCTGTGATGTAGCCATTAAATGTTACATGTTTGTCGAAGTATTGACACATCCCTTGCAAAAGTTCAGATGTATGCTAAGAATATTGTTTAAGGGACGTAGAGTAGTCAATAGCATGTGGCAGTATTCAGGTGTTTATACAGTATCAGATGGAGTCCGAACAGTCGCCAATAGGTTTGTGCTGTATGAGCGACAAGTTTGTGCTCGTTTTCTTCCAACACGTGCTGGAAATCGGAAATCACGCCCTTTCTCTTCAGGCTCAGATCTCTAATAATGTCACCTTTCGCCTACCAAAAAGAGAACATGGACCATAATGAAAAAAGCACGATGAACTCAAGTCTTAGTGAACCAGAACAGCCTATTAACCTTCCTGGAAACTCAGGTGATGTTAATGAGAACGATGATAATGAGGACGTGGAAATAGTTTCAGGAAGTTCAAGTCACCTATATGAATAACCAGAACATTGACCTATGGAACTGTCTTCACAAGAACTGTCTCTAAAGATCTATCTCATTTGCTCAAAGCCAAAAGAGGAGAGGAAAATGCAACAGTAATGACGAATAGAGTACTGAGCCAAAAAAAAAAAAAAAAAAAAAAGCTGTGTAGACAGTAAAAACCAGTCATCTAAAATGAAGTTTAGTCAAAAAAAATAAAATACTGAAATAGCTTCGCAGGGAAACATTTTCTTCAATCTCTTTCTTCCGTTTCCCAGATATAAATAGTTTGAGTAAGCTACCATGTCCTGACACTTAGACATCGAGCAAAAAGGTATCATTGTTGGGATGCACCTCGCAGGCATGAAGTATGTGGAAATCGCATTGCAATGCGGTGTAGCCCGAACCCCTGCCAATAATGTATCAGGGTGTATTGAGAAGGAGGTACAGGAACTTTGCTGTATATCCGACTTTCTGGCTCTTCTTAAAGACGCGTCTCCTTTCCTTTGTCTCTGTTCCTGCCCAGAATCTTGAAGGGCACCTTGAGGGGTATCTTGGGGAGAGGAGGGCCTTGAGGAGCGGTTTTGGGCGCAATTTTTGGCCTCGTGAGTTATGGTTACGGTAGTATTTGTAGGTTTAAAATAAAATACTTGCTTCTTGTCATCTAGTTTATTTTCTCAATGTACGTGACATATCCAAACGAAATAATGATCGCGACAATCTTGTTCAAGCCAAGAGCTGAAGTCCTCTTCGTTCACGTAAAAAATCGAGGCAGATAGTCATACGGTTCTTTATGGAAGTCGTTTACAATAACATTGATCGTTTCATCATCGAGAGTTGACTTAATCCATTTATAACCATGCACCTCCGAGCGCAAAATCTTAGTTGTTATTTCATTGGCCTTCGCAATGATCCTCTCGTCAAGTTCTGAACTTTCTGAACCATCCGGCATGAGTGACCTTTCCCTGGTATCAAAATCTGCTGTAGGATGGATATCAATGGCCTCAACGAGAGCTGCAGGTGA
>NW_019029100.1:0-14518 GCF_002105155.1 Lobosporangium transversale
AGAAAGTAGCTCTACTAAAATAAAAAAAAGATCGTCGACCGTGGACTTTAAACGTCCAAAGCTCCTCCAATAGTCGCACCTCAGACCCGGGACCTGGATCATTCGAAAGAGAATACTCAGGGCTATCGATGGACCAAATTTTGAAAAATCCGACACGACACCCCCCTTTGATGTCCCTAAGTACAAGCTCTTCCTAAGTGCATACCATGGTGGCTAGAACCAACTTCCAGCTGCATCCATGCCTAACATTAGATCCCAAAACTCAATGAAAAAAAAAAAAAAAAAAAAAAAAAAGAACAGACCCACCCGCTCTCTTGTTCCACTTTTCATTTTTTTTTTTTTTTTTTTTTTTTTTTTTACTTCACACCAATGTCTCTTTTTCATTTTTGCTCCCCCACTCACTCTTTTTCTCTCTCTTTTTTTTTTTTTCACTTCACACCACTTCACAACTTACTCTCTTTTTGTCTCTGTCTCTTTTTCATTTTTGCTCCCCCACTCTCTCTCTTTTTTTTTTCTTATTTTATTTTCTTTTTTTTCGATCTCTCATTCTGTGCCCTCAAACTCGCTCTCCCTTTTTATTCTCTCTTTCATTGAGTTCCCCCCCTACTCGCTCACATTTTCTTACTCCATCTCCTTTCGTTCCCACAGTCGAAGACTATGCACTTAGAGGAGGCTACTCCACTGTGATTTTTTTTTTAAACGTCCATAACTCCTCAAATACTGGGACCAGAGACCTGGGACCAAGCTCATTCGAAAGAGGATACTCTGGGCCACATTGCAGTTTAGTTCACAATCACGTGCTACGATGAAAAAATATTTTCTTACTCTCGACCGGGAACTTTAAACGTCCATAGCTCCTTCAATTCTGGCATCTGTGGCCTGGGGCCTAGCTCGTTCGAAAGAGGATGCTCAGGGCTACCGATCCACAAAATTTCACAAAATCGACACAACCCCCCCCCTTCGATGTCCCTAAGCTCAAGCCTTATCCAAGGGTCAAATTTGGTGGCAAGAACCAGCCGCCACCAATACCCTGTACTGCGTACTGAGACTTAGGTGTGCACCTCCTTGACTTCAGCGTACGTAGAAAACATCTCTAAACACAATTCGTGCCTTAGTGGATTACCGTGTCTAAAAATAAGTTATCCTTTGTTAATGTGAATAAAAAAAAAATATAAGAATATAGGAATAAAAAGTAAAAATTACAGCACAGAGTATTCCCATGTGGTCCCCCACCATAGTACTGACTCTGCCATCGATTTCTTAACTGCGCAGATCGGACGGGATGCGGTGATTTTAATCGTGTATGGCCGTAATTCGGAAATATAGAATTCTGTTGCTGCTTTTGTCTCTACTTTTTGACAGTTAAGCTCGTCTCTAGTTCATTCATGCTCATTTCTAGGACATTCATTCATACTCGTCGCTTGATCCTTCTCATTCTTCACTCATGTTCATTTTTAGGTCCTTCATTCTGACCTCATGTTCCTTTCTAGGTCCTTCATTCTTCATTTCTAGGTCCTTCATTCTGCACTCCTGGTCATTTCCAAGGCATTCACTTCTAGGACAATTTAATTCAACATGTCAACATGATGGTAACGTTCAAATCCCACGACCCTGAGGGTCCTTGTTATCCTCTTCTTCTCTTTTTTTTTTATCTTTTTTTTTTTTTCTTTATGGGGTGGTGTGGGAATTGGTGTGGGATGGTGTGGGATGGTGTGGGATGGTGTGGGGTGGTGTGGGAATTGGTGTGGGAATTGGTGTGGGATGGTGTGGGATGGTGTGGGATGGTATGGGCAGAAAGTGGTATGGACGGAAAGTGGTATGGAGAAAAAAAAAGGTATGGACAGAAAGTGGTATGGTGAAGAAATGAGAGTAACAGAATTGATACAAGTTACCTTATCTTCGGTATCCATGTACTCTTGCTTATCTAATAAGAAAGTTGACATTATCAGCAAAAAGGTCATGGGGCCAGCACTGCATTGAGACATGGTGTGTGAGTTATAGAGAATACAGAATGTTGCATGGCCAAAGTAATCAATAAATTAAGATGTAGATCGTAGGACAGAAAAGTGATGAGCAAAAAGTCACCTGAAGAAAATTAGCGTAGACAGCAAAGTCAAGTGTAGAAAAAGGAGTGTAGACAACAAAGCCACAGCAGGGCCAAATGTAGGAAACACTTTTCTGCACGTGCAGTGTCCTCAAATTGGGACAGTGCACTAAAGAAAAATATGAGGGACGCCTGAAAGAACCCTGCTTAGCTTATGAGGGGACACTGAACTAATAATAAGAAAAAAATAAAACAGAGGTGTAAGAGGAATAAAAGGAATAACCAGAATGGCGTAAAATTCAGTGGCAGGAAGTGAGGCGAAAAAAGAACTCAGTGCTAGGAAATGAGGCAAGAAAAAAATTCCAGTGGTAGGAAGTAAGAAATACAGTGGTTGGAAGCGAGAAATTCAGGGGTAGGAAGTGAGAGAAGAAAAAATTCAGGGGTGGGGGAAGAGGTAGGAAGTGAGACAAAAAGATTCAGGGGTGGAAGTGAAAGGAAGTAGTAAAGCGTAGAGGGTAGGACAAGATCTAAAATGTACAAATAGCATAGTCAATGTGAGTGGTGCGAATGTGGTATGAATGTGAATGTGAGTGGTGTGAATGTGAATGTGAGTGGTGTGAATGTAAATGTGAGTAGTGTGAATGTGGTGTGAATGCAAATTTACATTGTCGAGATGAAAAAATTACAGAGAAGACAGCAAAACCAAGTGCTTTTCTGCAGTGTGTTGCTCAGCTTTCAGATGAACTTATTAAAAAAATGGTGTAAAGTGAAAAAAAAGGTGGCAATAAGCAGAAAAAAAAATGTCGATAAACACAGAGGGAGTGAGAACGACTTAACATTGCAAAACGTTACGAGCACGTTCAGTGGCAAATAATATCAATACAAATGACTGCTTGATGTAGTTTTTTTTTCCACGTTGCCACGCTCGTCCTTTCATTCTTCAGCTTTGCAAAGCGAAATCCAAAACATGCAAGGAAAGGAAGGAAAAGCAAGGGCGAGGGAAAGAGTGCCCACAGGAAAAAAAAAAAAAAAAGGGCAAGCAACGTGCGGATGCGCAACATTCATGGACTAGGAAGGTCCTTACATCGAAAGAGCCGCAGCACTAGAAAACCTAAACATATAGTAAGCAGAGAAATCATGAATTGGAGTCAATTAACAAAAACCGATTTGAATCCCATTGTCGCGAATCAATTAACAAAAACCGATTTGAATCCCATTGTCGCGAATCAATTAACATGAACCGATTTGAATCCCATTGTCGCGCGAATCAATTAGCAAAAACCGATTTGAATCTCAAAAGCTTTGCAACACAGGAGAGCAAGTGAGTAAAACGAGGAAATACCAAAAGAAAAAAGAAAGAGCACTTACCGACGGAAAAAGATGAAGGGAAATTGGATAAACAAGAAAGAGATGAATGGACGAAAGAACCGGAGAATGTCAAAAAAAGTAAGAACTGAATAAGATAAGAGGCAAAGTTGGATGTGTGAAGTGACGGAAATGGGCAAAGGAAGAGAAGAAAAGGACAAAGAAGAAAAAAATGTCATGAAAAATGGTCTGTGCGAGATGACGAACACCACTTCGTAAGCTCTGAATAAGTGCCAAAAATATATTAAGGAAGTATCCATACACAAAATAATAAAACAATCGTGTATGGCCGTAATTCGGAAATATAGAATTCTGTTGCTGCTTTTGTCTCTACTTTTTGACAGTTAAGCTCGTCTCTAGTTCATTCATGCTCATTTCTAGGACATTCATTCATACTCGTCGCTTGATCCTTCTCATTCTTCACTCATGTTCATTTTTAGGTCCTTCATTCTGACCTCATGTTCCTTTCTAGGTCCTTCATTCTTCATTTCTAGGTCCTTCATTCTGCACTCCTGGTCATTTCCAAGGCATTCACTTCTAGGACAATTTAATTCAACATGTCAACATGCGACGATTACCGCCTTTTCCGATAATTAGTTGAATACGAATAGAGCTTCGGCTCCTGAATCATGCTACGTGGGGTGATCTTGTGGAGCGGAAAGGCTTCATGAGGTTCCTGCTAATGTTAATTTCAAATATTGGAAGAGATAAATCCATTGCAGACGACTTTTAAGCAACGGTGTACTGTAAGCTGTAGAGTAGCCTTGTTGCTACGATCGGCTGAGGTTAAGCACTTTTTGTTGCACAGATTTGTTCGAAAGAACAACATCTCTCTTTCCTTCTCTTTCTTTTATTTATTTTTATTTTATTTTTTTTCTTTTTGAAGCCTACTTAAGGGCTGTATAAGAATACATAAAGACAGACTTCGAATCGGATTGTTTATTGCTTCTGTCGCTCTGCCTGCATTTGTGTGTGTTTCCTCGCTTTTATTGCTTTTAAAGCCCTTGTTCTTGACGTTGCCTCGCATTCTCCTTATCCTGCAAAATGGCTTCCACCGTGGCTTGAATTGCAGGCCGTACCTGTTTTTTGTTAATGTCGCGGATAACTCCACATAATCCGCTTGCTAACATTACTAAAATTGTAGAAGCCTCAGCATTGTCAGTCAACTTCAGTTTTTTTTTGTTCGAGGGGATTAATTCCAGGAGTTCCATTATGGCGTTTTTCGTAACAGGTGCTTTTTGACTTTGGTCGGGACTATCAAGCTTTCGAAGTAGCTTTAGTAGTCGCTTTCGCTTGATTGATCTTGTATTCGCAATCTGATGAAATATCGATGCAGCTGCCTTTACCCCCGATATGACCCTGCTGCCTTGGTAATAGTTCTCCAGTCGAAAGATTGTTGTAGGGTAGCATGCCCAGTTTGCAAATAAATAGAACATTGACGCACTCTGAAAGTACGTTGCTTTACAATGGAATTTTGACCTCAGCTGCCTTTCAAGTAAAAGGTTTTGTTGCCAGTCATCCCGGCCCCAAATTGTGGTATATGCTCCAATGTGGGCAGTTGAGTTATTAGCTCCAACGTCAATGGCTCCTGAAACCAATTCAATTGAAGCCGTAATAAGGGCGCTCCATGTGTGAGTTCCAATCACGAGCTTATTGGTGTTGTCGTGGTTAATTGAAGACACTCTCTTCAAATCCAGAGTTGGCTTTAATAGATCGAAGCAATGAGGGTCTTCCTTTGGTTCACGACCATAAACTTCAGCCTTCAAGATGAGGATCGCTTGCAATCCTGTTTGAATTACTGCTCCTGCGAGATTTTTGGCAATATCGAATTTCAAAGCCTCATAGTTTAAAAGAAAGAATGTTGCATCTAATGGCTTGTAACGCTCAATATCAATTAGACGACCATACCGATGCGATGATAAAAGGAACTTGAAGTCTTTTGGCTCCATGGAAGAAGGCTTCTTTGGCTTCTTGATAGGATTGATGGCAATGATCTGATCTTCGGCTGTCCGCTTTGCTCCAATTTGAGTTAATAGAGCTATAGATCGAGCTCCACTTTCATGTTCCAGTGAAAAAGGGACCAGGGTCTCGAGAAAACAGTCGGAAAAAATTGGATTCTTCGTTGCAAGGTCAAGCTCCGCCTTTCCTTGCTTTAGCACCTCAATGTCATCTGAGGCATCGCTTTCTGCCAGCTCGCGAGGCTGTGTATGGGCACCGAAATGGTGGTCCAGTTCCAGTGCCGATTTCAGTGTTTCTCCGCATATGGGACAAACAAATCCCGAATCATTCTTTTTTCCATGTCTATTTGTATGCTTCGTTATGCCATCTCTTGTTTGGATGGGCTTACTGCAAACTGGACAGACGAAACAACCTTGTACACGCATTAAGACAATTGACTCTTTGATCCCTTGTTCATTTACCAGCCACACTTTGCACTTCCTTGAGTGGTATTCACGTATATGCAGCTTTGCTCCTTCTTTGTCTTTAGATACTTCCTGACATTGCGGGCAAGATAATCCTTTATCATTAGGCATTTTTTAGCGCTGGTAAAATGGTGCCAAAGAAAAATAGAATAAGTCAGAGACAGACAGCAAAATAAAGTACAGAACAAAGTTTAGAAAAAAGAACAGACAGCAAAATAAAATACAGAAAAAACAGAAAAGAACAGACAGCAAAATGAAATACAGAAAAAAGTACAGAAAAAATACAGACAGCAAAATAAACTACAGAAAAAATAAAGACAACAAGCCAAAAAAAAAAAAATCTTGAACAGAGCGCACGTTTAGAAAAGGGGTGTTACAATAATTCAGTGTTTAGTTTGGGAAGAGGGTTTTTTTTTGGATTGCAAACCCGTTCACTTCAAAAGAGTCATTGGAGAGCAAAGGGTTACAAGAGGGAACATCCTGTGATTTTAGGAGAAATGAGATGCAAGCAATAAAAAAAACGCTGAAAAACAGAAAAGAGAAGAGTAGAAAAAGTCGTGGACTGAGTGCATGTAAAAAAACACTGCAATAGACAGTGATGAACAACAAAAAAAAAAGTACAAACGAAGGTGTGCTCCCTTACATCAAAGCAGCAACGTTTTTTTTTTTTTGTCAGTCCAAAGAGTCGCAACGCGGGAATGTCAGTAAAACAAGAGAACACCAAAAGAAAAAGGAAGGCTTGAGTGTATTGAAAAATGAGAGAATGCTTTCAGTTTGGATAACTAGAAATGAAGTAAAGGTTTTGGGAGAGTTGAGTAAAATGTGAGAAAGTGAAAAGTGGATGATGTGACGAAAGGAAGGAGAGAGGGAAGTAGAAGAGTGTTCTGAAAGAATAGTAAAAGATGCGGGAAGGAAGAGAAGAAGAAAGAGAGTGGGTTTGAGGACAAGGAAGAATAAAAACATCGTGAGAAAAAAGAAAAAAGAGAAAAAGAAATGGCCCTGAAAATGATCTTTGCGAAATGACGTGTATTCAATGTGGATGTTGGTGTGTAGTTGGTGACAGTTGGTGTCTGCCAAAAAAAAAATTTAAAAAGGGGCAGTGAGACATTTTTTTTACACGAACAGAAGGGAGATAAATTAACACTGTTGTCTTTTTTTTTTTTTTTTTTGAAGATTGCAAAACCGTTCCGTTCAAAAGAGGGGAGTAAAGGGAGAAACAGAACCAGAACAAGAGGGCGTCCAATGATGTAAAAGAAATGAGATAAAAAAAGTGCTGAAAAAAAGAAAAAGAAAGAGTTGAGTGCACCAGAAGAATGAAAAGATCCTGTTGCAGCGAAGGAAACACTTGTGGCAGAGAGAGGAAGAGAGAAGGTGTCAGCTTTTGCAAGGAGAGGGAAAAAAAGAGAGAGGAGGATGGAGGATATCAGTTGCTGCAGAGAGAGAAAAAAAGGGAGAAGAGGGTGCAGAAAGAGAGGGAAGAGGAACAATGACAAAAAGAAAAGAAAGAAAAGGCCAAAAGCAAATCGAGAGAAAAATAAAATGAATGAATGTGAAATGGCCCCTGAAAATGGGTCTGTTCAGGATCATGTGCTTTTTGTATTCTTGCCTTCTTTTTATTTTTTTATTCTTTCTTTTTTATTTTCAATTTTTTCGCCAATGAAAATAAAAAATTTACTAGTAGCATACCAAATCACAACCACAAAAAGACCCGTATCTCCACCAATACTGGGGCCTATGGCCTGAGACTTTAACCACTGGAAGATATTACTGGATTCTCACAGCTATTAAAATTTGAAGCGATTCCGTCGGCTCAGTGACGAATGACAAGCCAAAGAGTGATGGAACACATTTCATCAACATGTTCTTCACTAGAAATAACAGAGAGTAACTCTACTAAAATAAAAAAAAGATCGTCGACCGTGGACTTTAAACGTCCAAAGCTCCTCCAATAGTCGCACCTCAGACCCGGGACCTGGATCATTCGAAAGAGAATACTCAGGGCTATCGATGGACCAAATTTTGAAAAATCCGACACGACACCCCCCTTTGATGTCCCTAAGTACAAGCTCTTCCTAAGTGCATACCATGGTGGCTAGAACCAACTTCCATGCCTAACATAAGATCCCAAAACTCAATGAAAAAAAAAAAAAAAAAAAAAAAAAAAGAAGAGGTTATCATCAAAACGAAAAAGGAAACACAATCTCTTTTTGTCCAAAAAAAGACAATCGATCTTTTTTTTCGTCCAAAAATGGACGATCGATCTTTTTTTCGTCCAAAAATGGACAGTCAATCTTTTTTTCAGCCAATGAGAACTAAAGATTTTTGTGTAACATAACGAATCACAACCACATAAAAACCCATATCTCCTCCAATACTGGGGCCTGGGGCCTCATCTTTGGATCATTCGAGAGGGAATCAAAAGCTCTCACAGCTACTCAAATTTCAAAAAGATCTACCTAGGACACCATGGAGAAAACCCAGTTAGAGTGCTCAGTCTAGAAGAAATCATCAGAAAAGTTAAAAGTTTCCACAGAAAAAGTTTCCACAGAAATAACTGGCTTGTGGCAGCCAAGCGTTCATAGCGACGTTGCTTTTTGATCCTTCGATGTCGGCTCTTCCTATCATACTGAAGCAGAATTCAGTAAGCGTTGGATTGTTCACCCACTAATAGGGAACGTGAGCTGGGTTTAGACCGTCGTGAGACAGGTTAGTTTTACCCTACTGATGAAATGTTGTTGCAATAGTAATTGAACTTAGTACGAGAGGAACCGTTCATTCGGATAATTGGTATTTGGGCCTGCCTGAACAGGCAATGGCCCGAAGCTATCATCCGTTGGATTATGGCTGAACGCCTCTAAGTCAGAATCCGTGCTAGAACGCGACGATTACCGCCTTTTCCGATTTTTAGTTGAATACGAATAGAGCTTCGGCTCCTGAATCATGCTACGTGGGGTGATCTTGTGGAGCGGAAAGGCTTCATGAGGTTCCTGCTAATGTTAATTTCAAATATTGGAAGAGATAAATCCATTGCAGACGACTTTTATTGAACGGG
Organism: Lobosporangium transversale; assembly: GCF_002105155.1. Taxonomy (NCBI): domain Eukaryota; kingdom Fungi; phylum Mortierellomycota; class Mortierellomycetes; order Mortierellales; family Mortierellaceae; genus Lobosporangium; species Lobosporangium transversale. The sequence continues at coordinate 8,885 of NW_019029100.1, forward strand.
GTATTGTAAGCTGTAGAGTAGCCTTGTTGCTACGATCAGCTGAGATTAAGCCCATTGTTCTACAGATTTGTTCGAAAGAACAACATCTCTCTTTCCTCTTCTCTTTTAATTTTTTATTTTATTATTGCAACGTTAATTAAGGGGTACATACTTGATATAAATGTTGTGATATGGGATAACATGTCATTTTCCTTAAGCTGATCTCTTGATGAGCATGGCATTTACAACGGCTTCGATATTGGGAACCACCCGATTTTGGTTTTTGGTCTTAATGGTGTCGCACATTGTGTTTGCCAATTTTCTCAACAGATTGGAGACTTCATAGTTCTCGATCACTCTCAACTTTTTATGTCCTGATGGAGTTAATCGCAAAAGTTCCATGATGATGTCTCGAGTCAACGGAGCGTCCTTAATTTTGTCATTTTTGAGGATCTTTTCTAGACTTTTCTTTTTGATTGTTTTTTTTTTGACCGATAAAGCTGGTGGAACAACGTTGCCGAAGCTTTTATCCCTGTCATTGTAGTTTTTTCCGAGAAATGATTAATGACACTGTAAATCGTTATTGGGAGACATGACCACTCGGAAAATAAGTAGAAGACTGAGGCGCTTTTTGTGTTTGATATGGAATTTTGATCTGGTTTGTCTTTCGATCAAGGGATTCAGCTCCCGGTCCTTACGACCAAAAATTATTACTTGTGAGGCAATGTTCGCTGTCAAGTTGTCGGCTCCGACGTGGATGGCTCCTGATGTGAGCTCGATTGATGAAGTTATAAGGGCATTCCAGTGAAGTGTGCCGATGATGAGTTTGTTCGCGTTATCATGATGGATTATGGATACCTTTTTGACATCTAATGTAGGCTTCACTAGGTTAATTCTATGTGGATCTCCGCTCGGTTCCCGCCCATAAACCTCGGCCTTTAGGATGAGGATCACCTGGGATCCGGCTTGGATAAGGGCTCCTGCTAGGTTCTGGGCAATGTTGGACTTGCAATCACTGTAATTTTGCAGATAGAACGCCAGGTCTAGTAGCCTGTAATCTTCCATCTCGATTAGCTTCCCATGTCGATTTGATGCCAAAGTTATTTCCAGATCTTCAAACTCTGTGGGTGCCTGCACTTTTGGTCTTTTGATTCGCTCTATCTCAACGATTGGGCTGGATTCTGTCCTTTTTGCTGAAATGGGAGTAAACAATACCATTGATTTCGTTCCATCTTCGTGTTTGAGCGCGAACGGTTCAAGCATATCCAAAAGGAAGTTTGACAAAATGGTGTTCTTTGTGCAACGATCAAGTTCCAATTTTCCCTGCCTCAGACTTTCAACCCCTGCTTCGTCGTCCTCTGCTGGGCCTTCCAAGACCTCCCAGGATTCCAAATGTGCGTCATCATAGTGCTTGTCTAAATCCTGTGCCGTTACGAACGTCATGTTGCAAATGAAGCATGGGTTGCTTGGGTTATCGGTCTTGACCACATCTGTAATAAGATGGCCATTTGTATGCTGGAGAATTTCTTTCCTGCCTTCAATTCCAGTCTCGTTACAGACTGGACAAGTAAAACAACCATCCACGGATTTCAAAATAACGCGGGTGGTTTCCCCTCCAACAACAATAGAAACAAGGACCTTGCCAGGATGGCGATCTCGTTTGTGATTTCTCAACCGCAATTGACTATCACAAACTTTACCGCAGGATACACATTCAAAATTTGTTGGCTCTGACATTGTGATCTGGTAAAAAATAAATAAATAAATAAATAAATTAAAGCGATGTTAGTGCTTGAAAACAAATGATGAAGCAATGCGAGAAGAAATAAGGATCTTAAAAGTGATTGTAGAGTGAGCGCTGGAAGTCATGTAAGCAATGTAAAAAGTGGAAGTGGTGGAAAAGTGGTGGAAGTGGTGGAAAAGTGGTGGAAGTGGTGGAAGTGGTGGAAAAATGGTGGAAGTGGTGGAAAAGTGGTGGAAGTGGTGGAAGTGGTGGAAAAGAAGTGGTGGAAGTGGTGGAAGTGGTGGAAAAGAAGTGGTGGAAAAATGGCACAGTTTTTTTTTTCCCATGCTTGTCGTAACAACCAGAACATGAAGAAAGGAGGGTTCCAGCACAAGCAAGGCGGGTTTGAGACAAAGGAGAGTTCGAGCACAAAAAAAGAGCACAACAAAAAAAAGAAAGACGGTTCCAGCACAAAAAAAAAAAAGAAAGGCGGGTTCGAGCTCAAAAAAAAAGAAAGGTGGGGGGGACATGGACATGAGCATGAGCATGAGCATGATGCTGGACATGATGGGCATGCCAGAATGATGGACAGAATGATGGACAGAATGGACAAAATGATGGACAGAATGATGGACAGAATGGACAAAATGATGGACAGAATGATGGACAGAATGGACAAAATGATGGACAAGCAAAATAAATCTGTTAAGGGTGGCAAAAGACAAAGTACTTTTGAGCCATTGAAAAAAAAAGGGAACAAACAAGTCAAATGGCAAGGCAGAAAAGAGTGAAAAAAAAAAAAAAAAAAATTGGTGTATAGTGGTGAATAATGGGTGTATAGTGGGTGTATAGTGGGTGAATAATGAGCTTTCTCTAAAAAAAAAAAAAAAATTAGGGGCGGAACTGTTGAGGTACTTTTGAGCCGCGGAGGGGAACTTTTGAGCCTCTGGTTGGGTACTTTTGAGCCGCGGTGGGGTTCTTTTGAGCCTCAAAAAGCCACTGTGCAGTTTTTTCTTTAAGGGCATGCGACTATCTCTACCCATAAACTGTTTTTACTTTTTTATTTCTTTCCCTTCTACGATTTTTGACCTCTCCCAATTCGTGCGGTCGATGGAACTGTTTTTTTTTTTTTTTTTTTTTTTTTCTATCAAAACCAACTACTCTCTTCGTGAGTAAGGGCCCTGCAATGAAGAAATGAAGGCAACACCTGTTTCAAAGAGAGGAAAAGTAAAAAAAAAAAAAAAAAAGAGAGCGAAGGTAATACCTGTTGCAGAGAAGGAAACACTTGTGGTAGTAAGAGGAAAGAAGAAAGAAGTCAAATGACAATGCAGAAAATAAAATGTCGGGTGAAAAAAAAATAAAAAAAGAGGGAAAAAGAGAAAAAAAAAAAAGAGAGAAGGTTTAACTTGTTGCAGAGAGAAAAAAAGAGAGAGGAAACAACTATTGAAAAGAGGTGACAACCGCTGCAGAGAGAGACACCTGTGGAAGAGAGGAAAAAAAAAAAAAAAATCTATTTGTCTGCAATTGACAGTGATGGACAAGCCAAAAAAAAATTTAAGCGCAGTGCAATTTTATTAAGGGTGATGACTATTCCTTTGCTCTACCCACTTTTTTTTCTTTATTCATGTCTAAAGAACCTTCACAGAGAGCAAAGAAAAATCGAACCAAAAAGTGCAAGACCAAGTCACAATCCAAAAATAAAAGGCAGAAAAATGGACAAACTAAGAAAAAAACCTCGAGTGAAGAGCTGTTTCCTTACATTAACTCAACAGCGATTTTATTGACAAAGTCCAAAGAGTCGCAACACGAGAGAGCAAAGCAGGGAAATGATTACACCAAAAGAAACTAAGAGCACCGAGAGAAAGAAAAAAAAAGCCGAAGAAAGTGAAAAGTAATAAAATGAAAAAAGAGAAAAGAGGAAGAAGAGAGAGAGGAGCGCGGTGGGAGTGTCCTGAAGAGTGAAAGATGGAAAAAGTAAAGAAGAAAGAGAGGAAGGCATTGAGGACAGGAGGAATAAAGAAAAGATCATGAGAAAAAAAAAGGGTCAATCTGAAATGAATGGGCTGTGAAAATTGATCTATGCGAGCGTAGGAGAGAGAAAAGAAAAAAAAAAAAAAAAAAACAGCTGTTGCACCATTCATTGGGTTGTGGAAAAGGTAACGCCTGTTGCTGTGGGGATAAAAAGAGAGAAAAGGGAAGCAGTTGCTGCAGAGACAAAAAGAAAAGAAAGAATGATGGAACACATGTCATCAACATTTTCTTCACTAGAAAAAAAACACAAGTAGCTCCGTTGACATGAAAAATAACATTTCTTTTACTCTGGACCGTGGACTTTAAACGTCCATTGTTCCTCCAACATTGGGACCTCAGACCTGGGACCTGGATCATTCGAAAGAGGATACCCGGGGCTACCGATGGACCAAATTTCGAAAAATCCGACACCCCCTTTGAAGTCCCTAAGTGCAAGCTCTTTCCAAGTGCATACAATGGCAGCTAGAACCAACTTCTGACGTCCTTTATGGTTCCCAGCTCCATCCTAGCAAAAAGCTAACAAACCTGGTGGCTTTGATGCATTCCATATGGTCAAAAAAAAAAAAAAAAAAAAAAAAAAAAAGGTAGCCTATCGTCATAGCTCTGCCAAAATCAAAAAAAAATCTTCGACCGTGGACTTTAAACGTACATAGATCCTCAAATACTGGGATCTGAGACCTGTGGCCTGGATCATTCGAAAGAGGATACCCAGGGCTACCGATCAGCCAAACTTCGAAAAATCGGACACGACACCCTCCTTTGATGTCCCTAAGTGCAAGCTCTATCCAAGTGCATACCATGGTGGCTAGAACCAGTTTCCAGCTACATCCGTGCCTAACATAAGACCCCAAAACTCATTCGTAAGTTCACCAAAGCTGTGTTCATGTCGTCACCGGATGTGCGCAAGTGTAAACATGCCATGACTTCCATCTCTTTCCTCCCTGTCTCGCATGTTTTATAAGTAGAACAGGGGAACTGATATACGCTATTGCTGATTAAAGAACTTTTTTTTTTATTAGCACCTACGATCCGTTTATTTCCGAAACTATACTTGCTGCCACTAAACGATTTTTGTCTGAAATCATGGGAGAGAAAATCTGAGCCAATTTCATAAGAAGGTCTTCAGCGTCTTTGTTTCCAGAAATGGTTATCCGATGGCCATTGGTGAAGAGTCCCCTGAGACTTCGTATCACTTCTGCAGATTTGGTGTTGTCGCTATCCTCTGGCACGTCTACGTCTCTAATATGGAGAACGATTTTGGCCTTATTCCTTTCTCTCGCTCGAATTGCGAGCTGTCTAAATACATTGCAGTTTGGGACACCTCTCTGTGACAACGTGAAGATAGACACGGGCATCAAAGAGGGTGCTCCGAAGCCTTGCAACGCCCCGCGACGGGATGAATAGGTGGTTAAATGCCCAAATCCACTTCTTATTTGGGCTAGACCAAGTACATCACCTTGGAGCATGTACGCATCCTGTAGTTGTCTCTTAACGTTCATCTTCGTTGTGTGATTAACTGGAAAATCTGCGCAGCGTTTGGGCCCGACAAGTGCCTCCCTACCACAGAGACTAGAAGTAACCAGATAGTTATATCCTCTTACGCCGATCACTAGCTTCCTATTGCTGAACAGATCTGGGACTTGCACAATTTTAAGTCTCCCTTCGTATTGTGTGGCAGGGCTGATTGTTGGCAAGCTTGTCGGGCGTATTTTCGTCGACTCTGCATGCGGATCTTCGACTGGATCCCGGTTGTAAACTTCCGCGCATAGAATCCGTAGCCGACGTGGCCCTGTTTCTAGTATCGCCCCAAGAACTCGCTCCAATCCTATCATGCCACCAATTTCGATTGAAGGAAGAGTATCTTCTGAAACGGGTACATGGGTTACCTCCAGATCAATGTC
>NW_019029101.1:0-12315 GCF_002105155.1 Lobosporangium transversale
ATGGATGCAAGGATTAATAATAGAAAAAGTTGTAAAATTGTATTGGCCTGATTACAGAGTAAATGAAGGATGATTTAGATTACGAGCTCTTGTCCAGCGTCTTAAAGAATTACCTTTGTCTGAAATAGATTAATAATAGAGAACACGCGTAATGAATTTAAAGTGAATGTGAAAATATAGAATATATAGCGCTAGAGTGCAAGAAAGGGGAATGATTGTAGATTATGGAGAAAAAAGACGAGTAGTAAAAAGACATGATTGGAGTAATGAGAATAGAAAGATGAAAATATGAGATTAAAAATATTTTTAAGCGCAAGCCGGGTGATGGTATTTTTTAATCGCCATTGTTACTCACTAATCATAATGACTTACTAACTACATCCAACCTCGGTAACACTTATTTCATTATAATAACGCGCAATCAATCCAGATGACAAGCAACAAAGTCAAGCTCTTTTGCATTCTTGATGGCGATTCTTCAGCATTTGAAGTCAAACTGGACGCCGACGATTCAATCGCTGCTCTCAAGAAGGCAATCAAAAAGGAGAAGGAACCCGAGTTTGACGATATTGCAGCCGATAAGCTCAATCTCTGGCTTGTCTCACTCCCTTCTGCACCCAAAAGACAAATCGCGCTTAACAATCTGACCGCCAATGAAGAGTCAAGGAAGAAGCCAGAGGAACTTGAAGACTCAACATGCGAGATTTCTGACGTCTTTGGAGCAGCGCCACCCAAGAAAACCATTCACATCATTGTTCAGCGGCCATTGGCAGGTAAGAATTATTTAATCAAGATTGATTGAGTCATGTTTGAAATTATAACGCGACAAGATTAATACTTTTTTCATGGATTGGTAATGATTATAGTGATGGCGCGTCTAATTGCCTTATTTCTTTTTTTTTTAATTAAAAAAAAAAGGGGCACATAGCCTTCCCGCTGTTCAAGCGCCGCAGTCAAGCCGCTTATCTCTGTCCCCTCCTCCCTCAAGGCCAACCTCACCATCTCGTAAGTACACGGCGGATGAATTAGAAATAACCTGCTGATTCATCGGAATGCTAATTGGATAATTAATTTAATTAATTTTGTAGAAGATCTGGAGACAACAATCAAAAAGATCACCGCTAGCTTTTTCGCCAGCGACTCTCCAGCGGTTGTCTTTTTAAATGAATACGTCAAAGGCACAAGAATGCCTCCACTTACAACAGAAGTCATAACTGGATTACCAAGAGTCTGGAGAAGAGGAAAAACAACAGCGCCTGATTCACGCCCGAATTTCTTATTCCTGGATCTCCCAACTCCTTCCACTGAGAATATACCCGAACGATTCAAATCAAACGTCATACTTCAGGAGTTGGAAAGGACTGAATCACAAGATGTACCAGTCTTTGGGGTGTCTGTAAGTCATAAGCATGATAGGTCGCAGTAGAGATTGGCTTGTTATTTGTTAATATTCTAATATGTGACTTGATTTATGATTGATTGTAGGGGTGTGGCAAGACTCGATCAGTAGTAGAGATGCTCTGTCTACAGTGGGGTTTCTATTTTAACGCATCGGACAAGGACCTTGGCAGTGACGATCTCTCCTACTTGGCAACCTCGATCCTTGTGAAGACGCGCGATGGACTAGGCCGAAAACACAATACGGATTTCGCAAGAAACATGACGCTCTTGCTCTTTCTCTCCCGTCTGATGATCCTCAATTATTGCTTATCGATACCGGGTTGCGAAAGGACATTTTCTAGTTCCAGATGGGCTATCCTTCAAGTATGTCCAACCATGTTCGAAGATGTGTTCATGTCGCTCTTCAAGATCCTCTTCGGGAGACTGCAAGAGCATACCATTTCCGAGTTATCTCTGACGGCTGTTGTCAGTGAAGAGCTCTTGTCAGTACGGAGTCACCTCGCTTCCCTTAGCTACCCTAATTTTACAAAAAAGTCCAAGCTACGGCTTGTTGTAGACGAGGCACAGATTCTAGGCGATCAAGGCTATAATTTGTTCGAGTCATCATATGTAGAATCGGAGCTTAGACCGCTACTTTCACCTGTTCTACATGGATTCAGAAGACCAGGAGATCGAGGAGAACTTACAATCATCTATTGCGGCACAGGACTGAGCATCAGAACTCTCCATTGGGCACAGTCTTCAGGCGATGGTGTGAAAGAAGAGGGGTCAATGACATTTCCGTAAGTCCTTATTGAATTTTTTTGAATCTTTGAACTTTCAACTTTTCTTTTACTACTTTATTTCTAACATAATTAACGTCATCACCCACATGTAGTTATTTGGAATTCCCTGGGTGGACCAGTCAAACATCAGTTCAGTCATTTATTGATCGCGTAAAAGATCAACTACCGAATGACGAATCGAAAAATGCGGTGGATGCCTTACTCCCAGAAGAAGCAGTCAGCGCGTTATATCAAAGGCTTGGAGGAAGATTTAGACCCATATGCACGTAAGGCTCTGTATTATTTGTTTTAGACACCGCACCAATTTGCATCTCATCTTTGTTTCTAACACAGAGCGTAAGGAACACTGTGATGTGGAGCATTTATTCGTGCAAGGAGGCAATGTTCCTCCATGGGGTGAATTTGTGTACTTGAATCATTATTACAACTCTAAGCCAATGTGCTTGAGATGACTAACTTATCCATGTATTGTGATAGGGCCATCGAAGGAATAATCAGGACAGGCAACCCAAACAAATGGGAGAGCATTATTGATGATACTGAATCAATGTTAACATCATGGAAGGAAAAAGAACGTCGAGGAAATCTCATTAGTGAACTTTTAAGTACGCGCGAATAGTGTTTTTTTTTTTTATTTTTTTTTTATTTTTTTTTTATTTCGCTCCAGATGACTTGCATGATCAATCATCAAAATATATTAACGCTTATTCCACAAATTAGGGGTCCAATCAAAGATCGCCAAACACCAAGAACAATTCAAATCATGCTCAAATATAGAGGAGACGCTTGAATTATTCCTCTTCCGTTGGTATCTACTTGGAGAGACTGAGTTTATTCTAGAGGATGATGCGCAGCTAGTCGAAGCTGCATTTGGCCGCATAAGGATTCTTGGAAACAAGGCAATAACTACTTTGGATGAGCCTTTCGTGCTACGGTATGTGCCTTTATTAAAATTGTGGTATTTTTAACTTTTTTATTTTATTTTTAAAAAGCACCCTTACTCACTAATATTGAATATTACTCACCTCTAGCGCAGCCAAAAACTACTTCATGGAAAAGGACCCTTTATTCATTAAAGCCGCGGAGCGAGCAATGATAACATCGACCAACGCCTCAGTACATGGGACAATGTGGGAGACATGTATGCCGCCAGTTTTCATTGAGACATTCAGAGCTATGCCTTTGTCTAAGTGGCCATTACCAAGTGGCAACAGTATTCCCGAGGAACTAAGAGGAGATGTGACGATTGTAGGATACAATAAACAGGAACAACTTGCAATCACATACCATGACATCTCGACTCATGGCTTTATGGAAGCACATGTTAATGGCAACTCAATGCGAGGAGACAAGAGTATTCCTCCGTTTTATTTCCCATCCCCTCGCGTGTCAGGCCCGGATATCATTTTCATTGTTAGTGTCAACGGAAAGAAGATTCCAATATTTGTCCAGGTATACAGCATGTTTTTTGTTTTGTTTTTTTCTTTCTATAAGATATCTCCACCATCATATTCGTTCGCTTAACTTTTTTATTATGATTTTTTATCCAACTCCAGTTGAAATTACGCGTACGTCTTCCACTTGTTGATGCAGAAGCTGCACTTGCCACTACCAGCGATGAATATATGCAAGAAAAGATAAATAAGGAACACCAAAAGGAACAAATATCTAAAAAAGGAACGGCTGCATCTGAGCCTCCTAGCCTGCAAGATTTATGTCCCTCAGGCGTTTACATCAGTATGATCATAGCGTATCCCGCAGAAGTAATTCGCTTCCAACGTCCCGATCCAGATCCCGAGCTTGGTTCTAATCCCTCACAAGGACTAAAAAGAGTCGTCATTAATGTGGATGACAGCAACTTTGGAGCCATTTTCCCAGCAAGACATGTCAGGTTTCTTGACAAACTAAAGAAATTCAAAAGAAGAGCAGAGGTTGATGAAGAACCAAGTCCATCTAAAAAAGCACACCTCAGAAAGTCTAATACAAATGACTTGTAATTACCACAAAGAAAAAACAACAAGCAATGTATAGCCAACATTTAGAACAAGACATGTATGAACAGTTTGCTTTATCATGAATTGAATGTATCAAGACTCTGTGGAACAATTTTCAGCATCAACAAAATAGAGCAGTCTTTTTATTTGACAGAAGCGATCCATCATTTTTATTTTTTTCCAGTAAGCGAGCAGCAATTAGTCAGCCACTTGTCATTTTTTAAGCAATGAGAGTGTTTCTATATAATAATAGGAGAGGTCTTGTATTTAAGAATGAGAGAGCAGACTTTAAGTTTAATATAATAGTAAAAAGAAGTTCGTTTGGTATTTTGCCACCAGCGACTATGATTTTATGCAGGGGGTTTATTTGAAAGACAACAAGGTCCACAACGACTCTCAATTATTGTCACAACTCCAATTAGCGACCATACTAGCCACAATCATTAGATGTCTGTCTTGTTAGCCACAATTTAATTCAGCCTCAAAAGAAACCAAATTCTTTTTATATATTAGTTAGATCGAACATCTTTCTCATTCATGTGGGTTTCGAACTTCTTTCATCAAGGCCATCGATTTCATCTCTGCGAAGATTTTTTATTAAGCGACAAATTCGGCCATCTATTTTTGAATACTGTTCCCCTGGGGAAATTATTAATATTCGCCAAACCTCTTCCAGCCTACTATTCAACGAAAGATAAACCACTATTTCACCAGGACGCGATTTCTCGGAAAATACCATCAACTCTGTCTACATGGCATCGTGCTTTTATCGGCTTTGTTCGGCTTCAGTCGATGGAGAAGGCCGTCAAAAATTATTATTTCAAGAACAAAGCCAGCGAGATTCACCTCAGCGCTCATTTTCACTATAACACACTAAAAACTTGCGTTACGTTTGTTCTTTACAATAAAGCCATCAATTCGAATAATAAATATAATTTGGCACACAAAAATGATTTGCTTTTTGTATTTTACTTTATTGCAAAAAGTGCTCTCAAAAATGGTGGCAGTATGGTGTGGACAGAAAGTGCTGCGCATAGAAAATCTATATACAGCGTTTTTAATTGTTTTATCCATTTTAAAATAAACTTTATCGGTTTTTTTTTAAAATTGTTCCAATGAATAAAAAAATTTATCCAAAGGTAAGTTAAAAAAACGCTGTATTAAAGCAGGTAGAAAAATTATGTGACTGCGAAATTATGTGACAACTTTTGGAGCATCATAAATGAACAAAACATAAATAAGCAACAGCTTGGAGCATTCACTCATCCATGGGTAAGCAAGAATCTGTGGGTGGCAAGAGTCTCATTTAATTGGAGAATGGGGCATCCAGTGTAGAGTGATTGGATTTCGGTTGTTTTTTTACGGATAGAGTCAAAATGTGATTCGCTGTCCCTTAATTAAATTTATTTTGCCCATGTGACACGACCCTTATTTTGAAACTTTAAATCAGCATGCAAAAAAAGTATCGCTTCGCGTCTACGATGCACTGTAGATTTAAAATAAACCTGTTCGCTTTGTTTTACAATCTTAATCCCTCAACGCACCTATATTTCTGAATCCTTGCTTTCATTTTCCTCAGACCTTTGTTTTTATTGCTTTCGTCTATTTTATCTGCTAAAAAAAAAAAAAAAAAAAAAATGCCTGCCAAACGTTTTACACGTTCGTCGTCGTTGGCTGCCACACGTTCCACACGTTCGTCATCAGCTGCACCTCCCAAAAGCCAGTTGCCCACCAAGTGCCCTCGCTCTATTTATGGTGACTCGAACCACTCGAAAGCCGTTCCTCCGTCGGACAGCTCCACTTCAGGCGTACGATGCATCATCCGAGCACGACGATCTCGACGGGCTGTACCACGTATCATCCGAGCACAGCCTGTGGAGGTAAGAGAGGAGTTACCAGGCCGGCAAGCAGAGGATGTGGAGAATGAAGAGAAGCTATATGACATGATATATGACTGCATTGACGAGTGCGCCCTATTTGAATTCCTTGAACAAGAGAGAGAAGGGGAAAAAAAAGAACAGAAAGAAAGAAGACGTAAAGAAGAGGCAATGAGAGCTGAGCTTGCAGTCAGGCTTGGCTGTGTTGTTTGCATGAACACAGGTTGTTCTTCTCAGAGCAGCTGTGTTTGTCCTACTCAAGAAGATTATAACTTAGAGCTCTCCCGGTCGCAGGAAACATTGGTCCCTTCGGCTACACCAAACTTATACCATCAAGTTGCTTCTAAGTAAATGTCCAAATAATGAAGGGTGAGCTCCATTTTGATGCTTCGATATGTAATCCTTAGCAATGCATTTTTTTTTTCAATCCTAAATTGCCATTTCTTTTGCAATGTTATCTTTAGTGACCCCATGCAGAATCGAACCGAGCCTGTGACGACTCGCAGACGAAGCATTAGCCTTGATGGCCCAGGTGAAAGCGAAAGACCTGAGCGAAGACGAAGGTGAGCTACTCTTGGTTCACATTTTATTGAATTTATAAACTACCACGTATTGCGTTTCTAATCTAACATCATTATCATTGCTCTCTAGGCTACAGTCACCCTGTCGGCCTGTGCAACGGCAGTGCAGTATATGCAGTCGCCCAGGACATAACCGAAACACATGCCCCGATAAAGAGTAAGTCCGACCTCCCCTTATTATTATTTTAGTGTAAAAAAATATTGTGATAAGTGAAAAAGTGAAAAAGCCCATATAAAATATTAATAAAAATTTGTGATTCTATATTCCAATAGTATGGATACTATCCCCACCGCTAGAAGGAGGTTCCAACAAGAATTAATCTCAGGCCCCAATATCGAGCGCCATAGACACCGCTTAGAGCAGATGGTCCGGTGCCCTTATTGCAATGCTATCATGTTCCTTGAAGAACGAGTGAAAAACACCAAGCACCGACCAGAATTTTCCTTGTGCTGCGATAGAGGTCAAGTCAAAATCCCTCATCTGGAGGGTATTCCGCGCCGCTTTTTAGAGGTCTTTGGTGGCCAAGACGCGAGAAGCAAAGCCATTCGAAATAATGCACGGCAATACAACTGTGCTCTGTCCTTTACGTCGATGAAAGTAAACCATGCCAGGAGCCTTGCAAACAGCCAACAAGGCGTGTACACTTTCCGTATTATCGGAGGTATCGCTCACCTGATTGGCCCTCTGAGCCCGTCTGAAGGTGTAGATCCTCAGTTTTTACAGATCCACAGCCATATTCATGACCCTGAAGAGCAGGCCAAAATTCGCAATGGGTACTTTGAAGGTTCTCTCGACAACAGTTTGTTAATTGAGCTACAACAGCTTCTCGAACGACATCACCCGATGGCCCGTTTACTCAAGAACATTAAATAGCGTGTCAATGGTCAAGATACTCAGTTAAGGGTCGTCATCCGTGCTGAGTCCCAACGTGACCTAAGGAGCCAAGGACGGAGACAATATGGTCCCCCTTCGTCCTCTGAAATCGCTGTTTTGATGCCTGGTGATGATAGCCAAGTTTCAAGAAGGGATATAGTTATTGAATACAAAGGGGGCGGTTTACAGCAGATCAGCGAGACTCATCCGTCATACGACAGCCTTCACTACGTTCTCTTGCATCCGAATGGTGAGTGTGGGTGGACATACGGCAAGTATAAGAAGGAAAGCGGGTCAGAGCTAGGCTCTGAAAGGTCTCTTGGAGAAAGCGATGGTGAGGATGTTGAGGATGACCAGATGGAACCTCATGAGAGCCGGACGAAAAAAACCCGAGAGTTCGTCAGCCAAAGGGAGTTCTATGCATATAGACTGCAAATCCGCCCAATCAGCTCAACAGATCAACGATCCTACATTTGGATGATTCCACGTTTGGCTCACCAATATATTGTCGACCAATATTACAAGTTGGAAACTTCTCGGCTCCTATATATCAGTATGAATCAAGCTAAGCTCAAAGCGGATGCATATATCGGCATAGTAGATGCAATTGACCTCAATCTCAGGCCAGAGAATATTGGAAAGCGGATTATCTTACCATCTTCCTTTGTTGGAGGCCCCAGATTTATGCAACAGTTGTTCCAAGATGCCATTGCCATGGTTCGGAAGTTTGGCAAGCCAGATCTCTTCATCACCTTCACATGTAATCCCCAGTGGCCAGAGATCCAGGAGGCTCTTTATGAAGGCCAAACAGCAGCTGATTGGCCTGACCTTTGCGTACGAGTATTTAATCTCAAAAAGAAGGCTCTAGAGGATGACCTCTTCAAGAAAGATGTCCTAGGGAAAGTTATTGCTTACAATTGGGTCGTCGAGTTCCAGAAACGTGGTTTGCCGCATCAGCATCTCCTCATAATTCTTGACGATGGAAGCAAGCCTCGGACTGCAGACGACATTGACTCTATTGTGTCTGCAGAGATCCCCGATCGACACAGTGCCCCGCTTGCGTACGAGCCAGTAACTTCCCACATGGTACATGGGCCATGTGGGGTCCATAATTCTAAAGCGCCATGCATGGTGGAAGGGAGCTGCAGCAAAAAGTACCCACGCTCATTTTTGGGAAATACTGCAAGAAGCGAGGATGGCTACCCGAACTATCGTCGACGTAATGATCCTGCACGCTCCTTTGTAAACTCAAAAGGCAACACTGTCGACAACACTTGGGTTGTTCCTCACAATTTATGGCTTACAACCAAATATAACGCTCATATTAACGTTGAAGTCTGTGGATCAGTGTCATCAGTCAAGTATATTTACAAATACGTGCACAAGGGTCATGATAGAGCATCAGTTGCTGTCGTGGCTGGCAGCGGATGGAGGAAATGTTAATCTCGATGAGGTCAGCAAATACAGGGATAGCCGATATGTATCTACTTGCGAGAGCTTATGGCGTATGTATGGCTTTGCGCTCCATGGGCAATCCCATAATGTTGTTCGACTGCCTGTCCATCTGGAGGATCAGCAGCAAGTGGTCTTCGGTCCTGATGCTAACCTCGAGCGAGTCATCTCCTGTGCCCAAGACTCGCAGCTCATGGCATGGTTCAAGCTCAATAGTGCCATTGAGAAAGAAATTTCGAGGGCAGAAGCAACAAATGCAGATGATGATCAACTGTAGTCTCTCTGACCCACTGGCTCTTTGGACTCGCTTTGCAAGGGACCTGTCAGAAGACTTCCTTCATATATGTAAAGGACTCCAGGGAGAAGCAACTGCTACTGCGGAGGGTATCGCAGAGGAACAAGCTAAGAGCTCGGCACTCTACGATCTGAATGAAGTGCTGAAGGAGCTTGGGTCCTGCCTGGCTAACTTTCCAGAGATGCCTCAAGGAATAGAAAATGCCCTACAGGAGGAAGATCAAGTTGATGACACGCAGAAGCAATGGGAATTTGAACAAGAGGCTCTCAATAACGTGATACACTTGAACTTGGACCAGAGGATAGCCTTTGAACACATCATTAAGGCAGCCAAGGGTGAGGTTCATGAGAGACTTTTTTTCATTGATGGCCCAGGAGGAACAGGCAAATCCTTTTTATACAGCACGCTCATTGGTTCTCTCACTGGCCGACATAAGCGAAGTGTGATTGCTGTCGCATCATCAGGAATTGCCTCTCTTATTCTCCATAACGGCCATACAGCCCATTCTACGTTCAAGATACCGATCCCTGTTGACTGTCGCTCCATCTGCTATCTTGGTATGCGGCAAGATGCTGCCGTAAGAATACGTAATGCTGATGTCGTCTTCTGGGATGAGGCTCCTTTGCAGCATAAGCATTGTTTTGAGGCTGTAGACAGGCTGCTTCGAGACATTATGGAACAGGATACTCCGTTCGGTGGTAAAGTGTTTGTATTTGGAGGCGACTTCAGACAGGTACTTCCGGTTGTCATCCGTGGGACACAGGCTCAGATTGAGGATGCTTCATTGAAAAGATCTTATATTTGGCCTTCGGTGACGACACTCAGACTAAGCAAGAATATGCGAGTTAACAGCCATCCTGAGAACCAAGTGTTTGTCGAATGGCTACTCCGTATTGGTGAAGGGACAGAGCCGACCGTTAGTTTTGGCCCTCATGTCGACTATATCAGGATACCTGACAACTTGGTCCTTGACGCCCCAGCTGTAAATAAGGATCACAGTCACGAAAAGCTACTAATTAGGCAGATATTTCCAGACATCGAAACTGCTGGACTCCGGCCTGAAATACTCATTGAGCGCGCTATATTGAGCCCTCTCAATGAAGATGTAGACAGGCTAAACCAATTGGCTACCACTATGCTCTGTAGTACTCAGCAATCAGTCAGTTATATTGGTCAAGATAGCCTACAAGACCCTGAAGCAACAGCTCCGGTCCATTATCCTGTAGAATATCTAAACAAGCTTAGTCCACCAGGCTTGCCTCCATTCAAACTGGAGTTGAAAGTCGGTCAACCTGTCATCCTTCTTCGCAACTTGAATCCAAAGCGCGGACTATGTAATGGCACCCGCATGATTGTGCGTGCGTTGGGCACAAGAATGATCCAGACTGAGATTATCAATGGGCAATATCGAGGGAAGCGTGTTTTCATTCCTCGCATACCGCTTACAACGATTGATGACCGCTCTTCGCCAGTTATGTTCAGCAGACGCCAATTTCCAGTCAAGCCAGCCTTCGCCATGACTATCAATAAGTCACAAGGACAGACACTTAAACATGTCGGTGTTTATCTTCCTCAAGATGTCTTCAGTCATGGCCATCTCTACGTTGCTTTATCACGGTGTACCGACCCAAACAATCTTAAGGTGCTGGTCGGGAATGGGGAGGTACAAGCCAAGCCTGGGATATACACCAGAAACATTGTCTTCAAGGGCGCATTGTAGTCACAATATCTTGGTTTTCAGACATCCTGCTGCTTCTTCATCTCCAAGTCATTCACGTCAACTTTCAGCTCATCTCCATCGTTATTCAATCTGACGTTATTTTGTAGCACTTATTTGTATTTTACTTGCATTTATATTTTGTATTTTATTTTGCATTTATATTTTGTATTTTATTTTGTTTTTGTATTTTATTTTGTACGATAAAGATAACTTACTATGTTGTAAGCATTAAATTTTATTACGAGGCAAGAGCAGGCCGTGGCGAAGCCACGGTCTCCGGCTCGTATCCTTATAAAATAGAGGCAAATGGCTCTCATTTGAAAGTCTATTGAGACTAATCCTTGCACTCCGGTTTGAAATTCCATAAAGTCAGGCGTGGTTCAGAACTGTATGAAAATGTTCTCGTTAGTGTGAGGGTCGATGTCAGTGCGAATAGTCCGGAGCCTACCTCGCATAGAAAATAAAACATTGATCCTATACTTGCGTAGTTACTAAATATGTTCTTCAATGAATACGCAATATCCCTCAAGACATTATTGTTTGTTCAAGAAAGCAGTGTATACTTCACTCTCTTTTTTTTTCGATAGTTAATCAGCAAGTATCTTTTCCCACTTTATTCTTTATCCTAAATGGCTTCCTACTTCTTGTTTCCCTTCACTTTCGAGGTTTGCATGAAATGACATGTGCAAAACTACATTCGCTGCACACACTGTATTTGAACCGGTAATCTCTGATCGATTGGCTTGCTTCAATCGGCTCTGTCAATAGTACTGCTTTGCTCAGACCTTCTGTCTCTAAATCTGCCTTTGTTGGTGGTTCTCGATAATGGCTCACTTGACTGGACGATGCACTCTTGGCCTTGGATGCTGTCGATGGCATTTCTACACTCTTGATCGCCTCATGTGCAGCCAAAGGGTAGGATTGCTTGTCTATAGCTCCACGTTGCACCAAAAGCTTCCTGTTGACTTCACTCAACCCATCTATATCTTGAATACGAGCGTTGCTTGCATTAAGGACCGTTTGTCTGGTGCCCCATTTTAGGTGATATTGATATTCTTCATCCTCCTTCACGATCTGCCACATGCGAATAGAATAATCATCACAGCCCGTAACCAGATAGTGGCCTTCTTTAGAGGCATTCCATACAAGCGTATTAGCATAGCCACCTTCACATGGGATTACAATCAAACACTGGCCTGATTCCGGATCCCACACTCCCACTGTCTTGTCAAAACTGCTTGAGGCAATGTACCTCCCATCAGGCGAATAAGCCATATCAGCAATCCATCTGGTGTGTCCTTTAAACACATATAATACTGATCCTGCTTCAGTATCC
>NW_019029102.1:7500-11094 GCF_002105155.1 Lobosporangium transversale
AATGTCCTGAAAGCAAGCATGAATGAAACTTGAACATCACTAAGCTGTCAGCACAGGATGTTTGCATCTATTGCGTGTTGCTAGACGCCAAAGTCCAGCGATCTCCACTCTTTTTACTCCACCCAACTGAGTCAAAGTCACGGCATGCATGTGACAAGAAAATGTAGAGACAAAAGCTACACCAGGATTCTATATCTTCGAATTACGGCCATACACGATTAAAATCACCGCATCCCGTCCGATCTGCGCAGTTAAGAAATCGATGGCAGAGTCAGTACTATGGTGGGGGACCACATGGGAATACTCTGTGCTGTAATTTTTACTTTATTATTTTTTTAGCTTTTATAAGTACGACAAATACGTAATAGGATTAATCTATTTGGCAGCCCATACCAAATATAGTAATTTTTGCCTCTATTTGGCAGCCTACTTCTGGGGGCTGCCACTTAACTTCGCACTCTTGGGTGGCAGCTGGGCTGCCAAATACAGTCTTTTTCTTTTTTTTCTTTTTTTTTTTTTTTTTTTTTTTTTGATAACAGGGTCATAACATCAGTGGTAAAACAAGCAGCGTTCTGTGGATACATTGCCTTGCACAGCTAATGCCGCCGGAGGTACTAAGGGCAGCGGCGATGACATCTTCACAAAACAGCCTTCAATGTACACGGTTAGGGAATGATTTATTGAAGACGTCTAGGTAGCAGGTGAGACGCGTTTGCTCCGAGCGAAAACCTCTCATAGGCATTGATCTCCAAATGGCACCTCCAAAACTGTATGAGCGACCTACTTGTAAAAAAAAGTCATTAGTTTTCTAAATGAGACAAGACAATGTCACTACACATAACTATGACGTAGAAGACGGGAGCTTTATTAATTTGAAGTATGAGCGTTATAAACATGTACGGTTCCTAGGAATGAAAAAAAAAAAAAAAAAAAATAGTTAGAGGCCAAATAACGCTGGGTAGGCTGCCAAGTAAATACTATTATTTTTATAATAATGACAAATATTTTTTTTTTATTCTATTCTTCTTGGTATGAACAGAAAGTGGTATGAAGAGAGAGGGGTAACTTATTTTCGGACATCTGAAATGTAATAAGCCACGAGTTTTATTGACTTCACGAGGATCTTATACTTGTTAGCAGGCTCGTCGCCAGCCTGCGAGAGAAGCATTTGCAAGAGCAAGCCACCCAGCTGTCTTTTTAGGCACGGCTGCCTTGCAGCACGTGCGCACACACATGCGCTTCGTCCGCTGGCTGGTGACAAGCCTGCGAGAGAAGCATCTGCAAGAGCAAGCCACCTATTCATCTTTTTAGGCACGGCTGCCTTGCACTTGGAGAGATTTTGCACTAAGAGACAATAAAGGGGGGTGTCGTGTCGGATTTTTCGAAATTTTGCTCATCGGTAGCCCTGAGTATCCTCTTTCGAATGATCTGGGCCCCAGGTCCCAGGTCCCAGTATTTGAGGAGTTATGAACGTTTAAAGTACCCGGTCGAGAGTAAAAAAAAAAAAAAAAAAAAAAAATCACTCAGGTGACTCAGGTGAGTTACAGCATCTTATCTTTTTATATTTTTTGTGGGAGCACAAGCGTTATTGAGCCGATGGAATCGCCTCAAAATTCACTAGCTGTGAGAACTCGGCATTCCCTCTTGAATGATGCTTGGACCAGGCATCTGGCTCCAGTATTTGAGAAGTAAATTAATGTGAGACAGATGTGACGTGGCGAAATTTTTGGTTTCAGGTTCTTTCCAGTGATGTACGTAGATGTACTTATTTAATGATGCGCGTTCCATCACATCTTTGCTTTTCATTCGTTAGTGGGCCCATGGAATCGCCTCAAATTTCACTAGCTGTGAGAACTCTGTATTCCCTCAAAGTGTTTGAGATCTCAGGCCCCAGGTCCCAATATTGAATGAGTAAATTAATGTGAGACAGACGAAATTTTTTGTTTCAGATTTCTTCTAGTGATGTATTTAATGACAAAGGGGGGTTGTTGTGTCGGATTTTTCGAAATTTGGCTGATCGGTAGCCCTGGGTATTCTCTTTCGATAGTCCAGACCCCAGTTCTCAGATCCCAGTATTTGAGGAGCTATGGACGCTTAAAGTGCCCGGTCGAGAGTTATTTTTCGTCTCAACAGAGCTACTTTCGTCAAGTGCAATTAACCAACGTTTCCTCTATTGCGAAGTGGTGTTCTACGTCATCCCGCACAGACCATTTTCAGGGGCCATTTGAGACTTTTCCATTATTACCTTGTCGTCAATGCCATCCACTCTCTTTAAGCATGGATTCTCCTTCAAAAGGAAAGGCAAGTTTCTTTTTACACTGCTTTTTCTCCAAGATACTATGAAACACTCATACCTCTCAAGCCTAATTGATGCGCGACAATGGGATTCAAATCGGTTTTTGTTAATTGTTTCGCGACAATGGGATTCAAATCGGTTTTTGTTAATTGATTCGCGACAAGACAAGAGGAATGAAATTGGCACTTCACTCTTCCTTCTTTTGAAGTGGTATGGAGTGAAAGTGGTATAAAGTGAAAGTTGGTAGCGCCCATTAACTATACAAGCTCTATCTTTATCATCAGACAGGCTCGTCACCAGTCTGAAGTCGGAGCCACGTGCAGCGAATGAACGTGCTGCAAGGCGGAATTGCCTGTTGAGGCAGTTTGTGACCGCTCTTGCCGAAGCTTCTTACTCAGGCTGGTGACGAACCTACTCAAAAGTCTCGACCAGAGGCTCAAAAGACTCGACCAGTGGCTCAAAAGTACTCGACCAAGTGAAATGGACAGATCTGTCCATGCCTCTCTTTGTCTCGTCCATTCCCGACTAAGTGGAATGGACAAGTCCATTTTTTTTGGTCCATTCTCACAATTAAAAAAAAAAATTAGTAACGTCTTTGGTGAACAGTCAATAAACATCAAGCTCTCATTTTTGTTTCCTTTTATTCACCCCTTAACCCCTTAACCAACCATCAAAATCCGAATGAACGGTTTCTACGCTTGACACTAATTTTTTTTTTATTTTTTATTTTTTATTTTTTATTTTTTATTTTTTTCCTTTCTTGGGAAACACCACTGCTTGTTTTTTTTTTTTTTTGTTTTGCCCACTTTTATTTTTTTTTTTTTTTATTTTTTTTTTTTCTCTCACTTCACACCACTTCACATCATGACTTCCTCATTCACACCATTCACACCATGACTTTCTCATTCACACCATGACTTCCTCATTCACACCATGACTCTCATTCACATCATAACCTTCTTTACTTGCTGTCTGTCTTCTTTTTCTACTCTCTCTCTCTCTCTCTCTTTTTTTTTTTTTTTTTTTTTTTTTTTGGATCCGCCTGCTCTTTTTTTTCAGTTCACACCACTTCACCATTTATTTTTTTCAGTTCACACCCCCCACTCGCTCATTTTTTTTCTTTTTCATTTTGTTCCCCCCCATGACTTATCTTTCACAACCCATCCTTCAGCTGTGATGTTTTTTTTGCTTGTCCATCACAAATTAATTTTTCTTTAGCACATAAAATAAAATGAAAACTTTGCGGAGCACAAACCATCGTCGCTGGCGTGCGCGCGTGCAAGTCCAATTCACTGTTT
>NW_019029103.1:0-10908 GCF_002105155.1 Lobosporangium transversale
TTGATCCGCTTATGCCGATCTACAAACACCAATATTAAACACCATGCTGTCGGTATGCAAATTTGGCCCGAAGTTAAATAAAAAATAAAAAAAAATATGTTAACAAAATTATTACAAAAAACTTTATTCCTTAAAAATCTTTCCTTTTCTAAAAAAAGCTTGTGCTTTTCTACTGAAATAAATAAAAATAATAAATATAATTTATTATTATTTATTATTTTATTTTATTCTATTTATATTTTTATATCAATGTACTATAACATTGTTTATTGTTCTGATGATCCTAAACCACCTGTTAGTTTAACTGTTAATGTTAATGATGTTTTAAAATATGTTGGTGGTGCTAGTGTTATTTTAGCAGCTGGTAAAGCTTCTACATCAGTTTTAAAAACTTTACCGCCACATCAAAGATTGCTAGGTCTTGGTGTTCTTACAGGAGTATCTAGTGGGTCATATATTGTTAGTGAAGGTATAAAAAATTTTAGATCATATATAGAAAAATCTAATAAAAAAAATGTAGATTTATCACTAAATTCTACTCTTAAAGACCTTCCACAAATGTCAAATGTTTCAGCTGAATCTAATATTGTTTTTAATGATCAAAATTTAAAAGTAGGAGTTAATCAAGATCAAATAGTTTTAAGTAAATTTAATTCTAATAAAAATGTGTTAGATAATGCTGCTAATAATAGTGATATTGTCATTAGCTCAATATCTGAAAATACTGGATTTTTACCTGTATTTAGTGATAATCCTTTTATGGAATTACAATATTGCGTATATATGTTTTTATGGTTTTCTTTAGTAGCTTCCATTTGGTTAATTATTAATATCGTTGTTTTAAAATATGGAGATATTCTTATTAATAAATTTAATAATTATAAATATTTATTTAAACTATTGACATTATATAAATCATATAATACTTTCATGCTTTGGTTTTGGTTGTTTATATTAATTTATTCTGTTATTGTATCTTTAATTTGTGTTGGTTTATTAATTGAAAATTCTTCACTATTTATAAAAGATATAAATGAATTTGAAAATTTTAATGTTATTGACAATATAATTGTTTTTGGTACATTGTTTAAAGCAAATTCTATTAATAAATTAAATAATAATAATAATAATAACGATCTAAATACTAGTAATGATTTAAATTATAGTACTATGGATTTTTATACAAAATTAAATGGAAAAATTCCTATTAATCAGTTTGACCCTAACAATTTTGGAAGTAATGGTTTTTATAGAATAAAAAATATTTTATATTCAACATCTTTGGATTTACATGTTAAACAAAATCTGTTAGAAACATGTTTTAAAGAGCTCTGGGAATATGAATTAAAACAATATTTCCAAAATGCTAAATCTTTAGATAATAAAGGTATCTATATTCTAGTTGAAGTATTATCTATATTAGAAAAAGATTTTAATTCATTATTTTCTAATAATAGAATTATGAATAGAAAGGAATATCTTAAACCTATATCTTGTTTAGAAATTAGTAGTATTATTTCTATTTGTTTATCTAAAGTTCTTCCATTTATAGTATTTAAAAATGAAGATTTTGATAAACATGTTACTACTCTCTTTGAGTCTATTGGAATACTTCTTTATAAAGAAGTTATTAAAAATAATTATATAAATTATGTAAATTCTCTATCTGATAAAGAAAGTAAAATTAGTTATAAAGATTATCATTTAGATAATTATAACTATTCAAATGAAGATGCTATTAGATTAGGGGCTTTTGTTGTAATGTTTATTGGAGATAAAACTGATTTATATTTTATTGATAATATTAAATCTGATTCTAATGTTACTAAAAGAATTATCTCTCCTGGAAAACTATTTGAAGATTTAATGCATAAGTTTGTTTTGTTTGACAGTTATGAAGCCCCTATGATTGTAAAACCTGTTGAATGGGTTATTAAAAGCATTGTTAAGTCTTCAGAAGATAGTAAAAATAAAACAATTAAATATGGTGGTTATTTACAAAATGATAAAAACGATTTTGAAGAATTAATTCGTAAATCAAAACAAAGTATAGGTACTTCTATTATATTGGATAATAATATCGTTAGTATGGTTAATTATATGTCTAGTATTCCTTTTAAATTAAACAATAATGTTTTAGAATATCTAATAAAATTAATATTAAACCATGATAATATTGAATCAAATAAAAAAATTATAAATGATCTATGTTTATCATTTCATCCAGAAACAGAATTATTAGATAGTTATAAAAAAGAACTTAATAAATGTATTAATAACAAAAATAACTCTAAAAAAAAATTACATAGTAATATTAATGATTTTAAAAATATTATTTATAATATTACGTCTCATAATAGTAAATTTTTATATAATAAATCTATTTTAACTATGGCTATTTTATATAAAGATATTAAAGAATTTTATTTCCCTTTAAAATTAGATTGGCGTGGTAGAATCTATATTAAAGGAGGAGTTTTAAATATCCAAGGAGGTGAATTAAGCCGATCTTTATTAACATTCAGTAAATCTGTAAAATTAGACGATCTTGGATTAGAAGCATTAAAAATTTATTGTGCTAATTCTTTTGGTAAAGATAAAATGTCTAAATTACATAGATTAGAATGGGTTGATGAAAATATTAATAAAATTATTGACGTTAACTCTATGTTTTGGGTTAATGCAGATGATAAATTAATAGCATTAGCTTGTTGTTTTGAATTAAAAGGATATTATGAGGACCCTGAAAACTTTGAATCTTCTTTACCTATTTTAATTGATGCTACTTGTAATGGACTACAACATCTTTCAGCAATGATCCAAGATATTAATTTAGCTGAAAAAGTAAATCTATTAGAATCTTCAAAAGAAATGAAACCTGAAGATATATATTCTTTTATGATAGAACCTATAAAATCTAGAATAAAAGAATTATCTTTCAAAGACATAGAGTATTCTAAACTAGCTTTATTAAATATAGATAGATCTTTTATTAAAGTTCCAATAATGACCATATCTTATAATATTACACCACACGGTATATGTGAACAATTAATTAGAGATAGATTTATTAAGAAAGATTTAGTCGAAAATATTGATAAACCAAATTCTAAAATGTATTTATATCAAGCAATTGAGGCAGAAAAATATGGTGATGTTTTATTAACAATTAAAGATATATCTAAACTTTCTCATATTATATATGATTCTTTATATGTTTCATATCCTAAATTAAATGAATTGAAAGAATACTTTAACAGTATGGTTAATATATTATCTATTTTAAATTTACCTGTAGTATGGGTTACACCTTCTGGTCTATCTATTAAACAAAAATATGTTGATTTTACAACATATGATATTGTAAACAATGTATTATCAAAAAGAAAAACTATTACATTAAGAAAACCTTTAGATATAATAAATATTAAAAAACAAGAATTAGGATTAATTCCTAATTATGTTCATAGTATGGATGCTTGTAATATATTTCTTTTATACGAAAGTTTAATAAATCTTAATAATAAAATAGATCTTCTTACTATTCATGATTGTTTTGGTTCTCATGCTAATGATATAAATACATTAAGTATTTTAGTTAAAAATGCTTTTGTTTCTATTTATAAAAATGATAAGTTTCTTAAGAAATTTCATAAAACAAATGTAGATTGTATAAAATCTATTGTAATAGTAAAAAAAGGTAAATTTACAATAAATGATAAACCTTATACTATTCCTACGCCTCCTAAAATACAAAACATAAATTTAGAGTATCATTTGCCTAAATCTTTATATTTTCTTAATTAAAAAAAAAATAAAAAAATTAAAATATTATTTTTTCCCCTCACATCCATAATTTGGAGTGGGGGGTTTTTTTCACTAAAAGCTTTAAGCCAATTTCTTATAATATATTCTCATCTTTACTTATTCATCGAAAAAAACCCCTCTAAGCAATTTAATACTTAGAAGGGAAAAAACGTTGAGTTTTTATTAAACGAAACACAGGCTTTAATAACTTATTATTATTTCAGGTTCAAATCTGATACCCTTTATAATAACAATTACTTTTATATTAAATAAAAAGAAAACTTTTTATTTTTAGGTATAATTAAATTAACACTATATTTTTTTATATATAACTAAAGACACATCTTGATTTTTATATATAACTAAAGATTTATCAATACTATCATACAGTCTAATTAGATTATGTTGTATTATAAATAAATAGTTTATGTATGAAAAATTAGATAAAACAGGCTTATAGATAATCTTACCATCTAATATAGTTAAAGGTTCAGTACCGATCCAATATCCTTTGTAAAATATTTTATTTCTTTTAGAATAAATATTGTTAATATAGATGTCCATATTATCAACATAAACTAATCCACAAGAAAGATCTTTAATCCATCTTTTCTCTGTTAAATCTATAGATTTACCTTTATATAAATCTATAAAATTTGTAGTAGATAATTTATTATTTACACCTTTGTTTTTTCTAATCAATCCTTTTTCAATAGAGTCAATAGAATATACTTTATCTAAAGGGAATAAACCTTTTTTTATAGTATGTTCTAATTTCCAACCACCTAATTTATCAGTAATTAAAGATTTAGGTAGTTTTTTAGCAAATATTCCACAATCTGTATCTGTATATGAACAAGGGTTAGAAGGGTTAAATAAAAAAGAAGACATCAAAATACGAGCCCAAGAAGTTATAGCTACTCCTATAGGAATTGAAGATATACTATCATGTTGAGAATTTACAGATTTAATTAACTCCAAACCGTAATCGACATTATAATCATTACATTGTTCTACATCTGGTAATGCAGAGTATCTAACAAATACTTTATCGTTTTTATATTTTATATATTCTTCTACATTATGAGTTAATAATAGATGTTCCGCTGTTTTTACATCTACAACATCTATAACAGTTTTAAAAAATTTAAGAGCCCATCTACCATAAGAACTATTCATTATAAGTTTATAAATAGCTCTTTTACTATCTTTACTAGTTCGTTTTTTTTCATATAAATATTCAATGAAATCTTTAAATAAATCATTTGATTTATCAAAAATATAAGAATGGTGTACTGTAACTTTAACACCATAAAATTGAGCATTCTTTAATTCTTCTGAAAAGAACCAAGCGGTCCACTTTCCTTTAGGAAATATTAATTGACCATCTTCAGTTCTAAAAGGAAGAATAGGGTCTGCATGTTCTGGTACGATAACAGTTGCATAAACAATACCAAATAATTGATTTAAATCTGTATTAGTAGAGAAAATAGGAGAACCAACAGGCATAGGCATTATCATAGCCCAAGGATATATACTATTTATATCGTACATATAAGATTTTATAGAAACAATTGGGTTAAAAACTTCAACTCTACCACCATATAAAGCATTTCTTATATCTTTATGAACTTTACGATTATTTATTATAGGAATTATATTATCAGATTTCAAATAATTACTAGTAAAAATTTTCATGGCTAACGAAGAGATACTAAATAGTTTTGTAATATTAAGTCTATATTTTTCATAAATCAATTTGCTAAAAATCATTAATACTTGATGTAGTCCTATTAAATCACTATCTAAATATTTAAAACACTCTTCTTTTAAATTCCAAGAATTAGGATTTTCATTCTTTAATATAGAGTATTCATCAAATGAAATATCCTCTTTATTAAAAGTAGAATAATCTGGAAATTCTCCTATATAATTTAAATTAGAAGAGTTTGGAAACATATAAGGAAAAATACCTTTTATTTTTTCAACTTTAAATTCTTCTGTTAAGTCACGCAATGGTTGTGCTAATAATTTATAAGAATCTCTAAATTTTAAAGTTACCCCTTTAAATTTTTTAGATTTATCTTTATATATAGGATTAAACACTTTAATATCAAATCCTATAATTTTTGAATCTTTACCTGTAAATTTTTGTTTACCTATAAGTTCTACATCATTAAATTCTTTAATGACATCTACTATAAAAATAAAATCAAATTTACCACCACAATGAACATAAATAGTAAAATCATTATATTTAGGTTTAGCCATTTCAAATATACAAGCTTTAAGCATATCTTTATAATTATCAAAATCTGATAAATAAAATTTATAAGATGCTTGACCATCATAAAAACCACAAGCAAAAGGAATAAACATTTTCAAATCTTTTTCAGATTTATTTTCATTAATATTTAAATATTTAAAATATTCTTTATTAATAGGATGTAAAAAAGCTTCTATGTCAAAAGTAATTATTTTATTTTTAACTACTAATTCACGAGAAGTTGGTTTAACAAATTTAGTATTAAACGTTTTTTCAATAAATAATACATTTTCTTTATGATCTATTTTAATATATAAATCGTTTACATTTCTAATAAAATAATCACCGAAATTTTCATCTGTAAATTCTAAAATTTTAATATCTGTTTTATCATAAACCTTAACATTTAATGTATTAATATCAATTTCTTGAATTACAAATCTAGTATCTTTATTCATAAAAGTTCCTATTTTTAAATTATCATCTCTATTAATTAAAATACCATATTTTGAAATATCCATACTAAAAGGTATATTTTTACTTTTAAAATAATTAGAATTAAAACCTAAACTAGATTTTATATCTTTTGGAATAAAATGTATTCCTTTTATTTTTTTATCCAATGGATTATCTAAAGCTGCATTAAAAGGAAAATATTCAGCTATAATAGTTGAAGAAGTGGAAACTTCATAAAAAGACTCCCAATAATTTAAATTATTATTAATTCTATTAATGATAATATCAGGATCGATATTTTTGTTTAAAACAATTTGTTTATCAGCAGAAATAAATCCACCGTCGGTAGAAAGTACTCTGAAGAACACAGCATATAATTGGGAATCTTGAAGATTAGATAAAAAAGTTATAATATTAGATCTAAATGAAATACCATCCGCGGGGCCTAGATTATAATATTTTTTAAATTTTTTCCCTTCAAGGGAAATATTTTTATCAATCTTAATATCTTTAAGATAAAGAAAGTTTTCTTTATTATTAACATCTATATTTAATAAAGAATTAAATAATTTATCAGAATCAAATATAGATAAAGAAAAGGAAGAAGTAGAAAAGCACAAGCTTTTTTTAGAAAAGGAAAGATTTTTAAGGAATAAAGTTTTTTGTAATAATTTTGTTAACATATTTTTTTTTATTTTTTATTTAACTTCGGGCCAAATTTGCATACCGACAGCATGGTGTTTAATATTGGTGTTTGTAGATCGGCATAAGCGGATCAAAGGTAAGAAGAAGTAATAATAAAATTATTATTGCATTCAATAAGGATACTAATAAAGGTTATAAATATTAAATTCTAATAAGAGATAAAAACGATTACTAAATTACTAAATTTTAGTAGTAAAATTAGTTAATGAATTTCCAGCTAACAAGAGAATCCGTTGGTGCCTTTAATAAAAAAAGGCATTAATAAGTTAGTTCTCTCACGCCTTCCGTCATTTAAATAAAGGATAATTCATCGTTTAACGATCCAATGAATTGGACTTCAATCTTCGGGATTGCCCGAAGACATCAGCCCCGTCGCCAAGCGGCTTAGGGGTCGAACGCATATTTTTTTTTTTTTATCCATTTAAATACATATTGAATAACATTCAAGGATGCTTTATATAATCATATCTCTCTATAAGAGAGGTAGTATTTTTAATCAAGGCTCTTTATACTATGCCTATTAATTTATCATCTGCATTAACCCAAAACATAGAGTTAACGTCAATAATTTTATTAATATTTTCATCAACCCATTCTAATCTATGTAATTTAGACATTTTATCTTTACCAAAAGAATTAGCACAATAAATTTTTAATGCTTCTAATCCAAGATCGTCTAATTTTACAGATTTACTGAATGTTAATAAAGATCGGCTTAATTCACCTCCTTGGATATTTAAAACTCCTCCTTTAATATAGATTCTACCACGCCAATCTAATTTTAAAGGGAAATAAAATTCTTTAATATCTTTATATAAAATAGCCATAGTTAAAATAGATTTATTATATAAAAATTTACTATTATGAGACGTAATATTATAAATAATATTTTTAAAATCATTAATATTACTATGTAATTTTTTTTTAGAGTTATTTTTGTTATTAATACATTTATTAAGTTCTTTTTTATAACTATCTAATAATTCTGTTTCTGGATGAAATGATAAACATAGATCATTTATAATTTTTTTATTTGATTCAATATTATCATGGTTTAATATTAATTTTATTAGATATTCTAAAACATTATTGTTTAATTTAAAAGGAATACTAGACATATAATTAACCATACTAACGATATTATTATCCAATATAATAGAAGTACCTATACTTTGTTTTGATTTACGAATTAATTCTTCAAAATCGTTTTTATCATTTTGTAAATAACCACCATATTTAATTGTTTTATTTTTACTATCTTCTGAAGACTTAACAATGCTTTTAATAACCCATTCAACAGGTTTTACAATCATAGGGGCTTCATAACTGTCAAACAAAACAAACTTATGCATTAAATCTTCAAATAGTTTTCCAGGAGAGATAATTCTTTTAGTAACATTAGAATCAGATTTAATATTATCAATAAAATATAAATCAGTTTTATCTCCAATAAACATTACAACAAAAGCCCCTAATCTAATAGCATCTTCATTTGAATAGTTATAATTATCTAAATGATAATCTTTATAACTAATTTTACTTTCTTTATCAGATAGAGAATTTACATAATTTATATAATTATTTTTAATAACTTCTTTATAAAGAAGTATTCCAATAGACTCAAAGAGAGTAGTAACATGTTTATCAAAATCTTCATTTTTAAATACTATAAATGGAAGAACTTTAGATAAACAAATAGAAATAATACTACTAATTTCTAAACAAGATATAGGTTTAAGATATTCCTTTCTATTCATAATTCTATTATTAGAAAATAATGAATTAAAATCTTTTTCTAATATAGATAATACTTCAACTAGAATATAGATACCTTTATTATCTAAAGATTTAGCATTTTGGAAATATTGTTTTAATTCATATTCCCAGAGCTCTTTAAAACATGTTTCTAACAGATTTTGTTTAACATGTAAATCCAAAGATGTTGAATATAAAATATTTTTTATTCTATAAAAACCATTACTTCCAAAATTGTTAGGGTCAAACTGATTAATAGGAATTTTTCCATTTAATTTTGTATAAAAATCCATAGTACTATAATTTAAATCATTACTAGTATTTAGATCGTTATTATTATTATTATTATTTAATTTATTAATAGAATTTGCTTTAAACAATGTACCAAAAACAATTATATTGTCAATAACATTAAAATTTTCAAATTCATTTATATCTTTTATAAATAGTGAAGAATTTTCAATTAATAAACCAACACAAATTAAAGATACAATAACAGAATAAATTAATATAAACAACCAAAACCAAAGCATGAAAGTATTATATGATTTATATAATGTCAATAGTTTAAATAAATATTTATAATTATTAAATTTATTAATAAGAATATCTCCATATTTTAAAACAACGATATTAATAATTAACCAAATGGAAGCTACTAAAGAAAACCATAAAAACATATATACGCAATATTGTAATTCCATAAAAGGATTATCACTAAATACAGGTAAAAATCCAGTATTTTCAGATATTGAGCTAATGACAATATCACTATTATTAGCAGCATTATCTAACACATTTTTATTAGAATTAAATTTACTTAAAACTATTTGATCTTGATTAACTCCTACTTTTAAATTTTGATCATTAAAAACAATATTAGATTCAGCTGAAACATTTGACATTTGTGGAAGGTCTTTAAGAGTAGAATTTAGTGATAAATCTACATTTTTTTTATTAGATTTTTCTATATATGATCTAAAATTTTTTATACCTTCACTAACAATATATGACCCACTAGATACTCCTGTAAGAACACCAAGACCTAGCAATCTTTGATGTGGCGGTAAAGTTTTTAAAACTGATGTAGAAGCTTTACCAGCTGCTAAAATAACACTAGCACCACCAACATATTTTAAAACATCATTAACATTAACAGTTAAACTAACAGGTGGTTTAGGATCATCAGAACAATAAACAATGTTATAGTACATTGATATAAAAATATAAATAGAATAAAATAAAATAATAAATAATAATAAATTATATTTATTATTTTTATTTATTTCAGTAGAAAAGCACAAGCTTTTTTTAGAAAAGGAAAGATTTTTAAGGAATAAAGTTTTTTGTAATAATTTTGTTAACATATTTTTTTTTATTTTTTATTTAACTTCGGGCCAAATTTGCATACCGACAGCATGGTGTTTAATATTGGTGTTTGTAGATCGGCATAAGCGGATCAAAGGTAAGAAGAAGTAATAATAAAATTATTATTGCATTCAATAAGGATACTAATAAAGGTTATAAATATTAAATTCTAATAAGAGATAAAAACGATTACTAAATTACTAAATTTTAGTAGTAAAATTAGTTAATGAATTTCCAGCTAACAAGAGAATCCGTTGGTGCCTTTAATAAAAAAAGGCATTAATAAGTTAGTTCTCTCACGCCTTCCGTCATTTAAATAAAGGATAATTCATCGTTTAACGATCCAATGAATTGGACTTCAATCTTCGGGATTGCCCGAAGACATCAGCCCCGTCGCCAAGCGGCTTAGGGGTCGAACGCATATTTTTTTTTTTTTATCCATTTAAATACATATTGAATAACATTCAAGGATGCTTTATATAATCATATCTCTCTATAAGAGAGGTAGTATTTTTAATCAAGGCTCTTTATTTTATTCTCTCTCTTTTTTT
>NW_019029104.1:0-10751 GCF_002105155.1 Lobosporangium transversale
CGTACTAATTTTTTTTTTTTTTTTTTTCCAAAAAAAAAAAAAAAAAAAAAAAAAACAAACAAACGGGTAGAATGCAGACCTGCTCTTTGGCTCAATGCTCAAATGCAAGCATTTACAGAAAGGAAAATGCATTAATGAGACATAATTAAACTACGCTTTCTCCAATAGCAAACACGTTAAATCGTATTCAAGATAAGCAGTTTGGCTTGATTACTGATCCCGCGGCAAACAGGGGAATTTTGTTTGTATACTTGTAAATCTATACTTGATTATGATCATTTTCATACCAACCGCAAGACGTGAGATCAGTCATGGGCTGGCTAGTCTATGGACAGCAGGGAGGGCCATCATGATGCCTGTGACCGAAGGAGAAAACAACCAGAACAGAGGTACCTGTAAAGTCTCCTCTAGTTCAGAAACAGATTCCAGTAAGAGAAATGTAGTAAAAACATATATATACATGAATGTATTTATGTATTTATAATGTTCTGTCGATCTGGAAGTGGACTTAGGCTTTTTCATGTAGTTTCAAGGCTATGGTTTATTTCAAAAAGATTTTTTTTCTTTACTTTATTGGGGATTTGATTACTGTACCAAGCAGAAAAAAAAAGAATGAGCTGGCAAAAATATTATTTTACGATAAAGAAAAAAGAATCTGCCCGAGGGGAGAGAATGCATTTTTTTTAAAGCTCGTCGTGCGAAGGGCATCTCCTCACTAGGAGGAGTGCCGGAGCCGCCGGAGGAGCCGTAGAGCTTAGAGGTGATGGGGTTAACAATGGCCTCAATCTCCTCCTTCTTCTCATCAAGCTCCTCCTTAGTGGCAGAGGCACCCTCGGACTCAAGCCACGAGATCTTGGTGGCAATGGCATCCAAGATGGTCTTCTTATCATCAGCGTCAATCTTAGCTCCCAACTGAGAGTCATCAGTGACCTGGTTCTTGACAGAGTAAAGGTAGTTCTCGAGAACGTTCTTGGCTTCAACACGTTCCTTGATTGCCTGATCCTCGCTGGCAAACTGCTCAGCCTCCTTGATCATGCGTTCAATTTCCTCGTCAGAAAGGCGGCCCTTGTCGTTAGTGATGGTGATGCTCTCAGTCTTGCCAGTGCCCTTGTCAGAGGCAGAGACACGCAAGATACCGTTGGCATCAATCTCAAAAGTGACCTCGATCTGAGGAACACCACGAGGAGCTGGGGGAATGTTGGTCAGCTCAAACTTGCCGAGCTGGTTATTGTCCTTAGTCATACCACGCTCTCCCTCAAAGACCTGAATCAAAACAGTCTGCTGTTGTCGGCGGCGGTAGAGAAAATTTGAGACTTCTTGGTAGGGATACCAGTGTTTGCGGGGAATAAGCTTGGTCATAACACCTCCAGTGGTTTCAATTCCGAGGGTCAACGGGTTGACATCCAAAAGAAGGACGGAATCAGCGGCAGACTCACCAGAGAGGACACCACCCTGAACAGCGGCACCATAAGCGACAGCTTCATCAGGATTAATACCCTTGGATGCCTTCTTACCACCAAAGAAGTCCTCAATAAGAGAGATGACCTTGGGGATACGAGTAGAACCACCAACGAGGACAATGTCATGAATATCGCTCTTTTCGAGGCCGGCATCCTTGAGGACTTGCTCGACAGGCTTGATTGTGTTCTTGAACAAATCCATGTTGACTCCTCAAACTTGGCGCGGGTCAAGGTCTCGGAAAAGTCATTACCTTCATGGAAAGAATCAATCTCAATACGGACAGACATCTGGGAAGAAAGAGTGCGCTTGGCCTTCTCAACCTCACGCTTGAGCTTGCCCATGGTCTTGAGATCCTTGGTGATATCCTTGCCGTTCTTCTTCTTGTATTGCTTGACAAAGTGATCAATAACACGCTGGTCGAAATCCTCTCCTCCCAAGTGGAGTGTCACCAGACCGTGGCGAGAACTTCAAAGACACCGTCGTCGATCGACAAAAGAGAGACATCAAAAGTACCACCACCAAGATCATAGACGAGAATAGTGCGCTCACCATCCTTCTTGTCCAAACCGTAAGCGATTGCGGCGGCGGTGGGTTTCGTTGACAATACGGAGGACGTTCAAGCCAGCAATAGCACGGCATCCTTAGTAGCCTGACGCTGAGCGTCGTTGAAGTAGGCGGGGACAGTGACGACGGCGTGGGTAACCTTCTTGGAAAGGAAGGCTTCGGCAATCTCCTTCATCTTGCCCAAACCATAGCGGAAATCTCCTCAGGCGTGAAGGTCTTTGGCTCTCCTTTGACCTCGACCTGGATGACAGGAGCGCCACCTTTGCTCTTGACTTTGAATGGGAAGTGCTTAATATCATTCTGGACATCCTTATCATCGAAACGGCGACCAATCAGACGTTTGGCATCAAAAATTGTGTTGGGTGGGGTTGGCAGCGTACTGATTCTTGGCGGCATCTCCGACAAGACGCTCGTCCTCAGTGAATGCGACATAGGAGGGAGTGATACGATGACCTTGATCATTGGCGATAATTTCAACGCGTCCATTCTTGTAGACGCCGACACAGGAGTAGGTGGTTCCAAGATCTATTTGGTTAATTATAAAAAACAAGCGACAGGCAAAAACAAGAGAGGCGGTTGTTAGTGATGAATTTTCGATTCAAGGAAGGGGGAGATTGAAAATGAACGCAATCGAGGCATTTGCAGAATAGTTGCTCTGCGCTCTTTAACCCACTCCATAGCCACTGAGTATCAGATCATAGTAAAAAAGGGAAAAATATGTAACTGATCTTGCTGCTACTGCTCCTATGAGAAGGGCTTCTCCACGAATCTGTCCTCGATATTATTGCGGTAGTTGATCGCCTTCATTTTTCTTTCTTTATAATACACGCTGGATCTGTTCAAGACAGCTTTGTACAGACTTTTTTTGCATGATCACACGGGTAAAAGTGTGTGAGAGATAGTATATTGACTTACCGATACCAATGACAGTGCCATAGGACTCGCGGGTCTCGTCAGCATCGGCTTTGACGGTCGTAATAGCGACCATGCAGACCAATGCCACAGTGACCAGAGCGAGAACGCTCTTGATGAACTTTGACATGAGTTGGAGTCGTAAGAGATGAGGATGGAAGATGAGGTGAAGAAAGGAGGGAAAGAACAGAAGTGGTGGAGACTGATGATGAGGAAAAAAAAAAAAGAAAGAAAGAAAAAGAGAGAGAAGGGAGAATATATATAGGCTGGTTTGTTGTAACCAGAGAAGGAAGAAAGCCAGGCTTTGCCAGCAAACAAAGCGCGTTTAAGCTTTTTTGTACGTGCTCTGGGACACAGAAGGCCATAGAACACAGTCCAATACAGAAATAAATTCAAGAAACAGGGAGACCTGATATGGCAACACCTGATTGGCTACTACATAGCACTGTTGACGTGTCAACATGCAATTTATCACTGCAAAGAAAGCCTCCAGAATGTTACACGTATCCAACCTTGAAAGAAAATAAAAAAAAAATAAAGCATCCAATGGCAATACTGCGATCTGGGGGACAATTTTCGCTCAAGTAAAAAAAGAAAGTCACCAATGATCATGCTCCAACAAACCAACTTAATGCTGATCCGTGAAATAGCTTGGATCGAAAGGGCTCTTCTAAAGGCGAAGCATATCTCCTCTTTTACGATGAAATGGGATGCAGATACAATTTCATTTTACATGTACTAATGTCACATTTCTTGTCCTTTAGACAAGGTTTTCTCCATTACATCTTGGAAAGCTGCTGAAAGCTGAAGGATCAGAAAAAGCAAAGCTAGCAAAATGACACACGTTCATGTAGAGTTGTCCCTATGGCTGGATGTTGATTTTCATTTGTATTTCAATCCCCGAAGCCTGTCACCAAATATACATATATATATACAAATGCAAATATACAGTAATAGAGATGATCAGACTGCATTTATTTTGGCGAATAGGAAAAAAAATAAAGAACTAATTACAACCGCCATGCAATGATACTATGAACATGAAACTAATGATTAAAATTCTAATAGGCCGCTGTTTAATCAACCTCCTCCATCTCGGAAGCCTCTACAACATCTTGAGACTCAAGAGCTGGCATATCTGCAGTAGAAGCCTCTTCCTCATCATCATCAATAGCCAAGCCCAGCTTGATCATTCGGTTGATTCTGTCTGCAAAGACATCAGTCTTATCGATACTGAAGCCAGAAACAATGAGGGCAACATCGTACATCAACAAGGTTAAATCCTTGACGGTCTTGTCATTCTTGTCGGCATCGACTTTGGCCTTAAGAGTCTTAATAATCGAATTCTTGGGATTCAGCTCCAAAGACTTCTTGGAAGCCATATAGGAAGACATAGAGGAGTCACGGAGAGCTTGGGCCTTCATGATACGCTCCATGTTTGAGGACCAACCGAAAGCACCAGTGACGAGAACGCAAGGTGATTCAGAGATGCGGTTGGAAATCAAGACCTTCTCAACTCTGTCACCCAAGATCTCCTTGATTTGTGTGCAGAGACCTTCGTACGACTTCTCTTCGGCTTCGCGAGCCTTCTTCTCCTCCTCATCCTCCTCAAGCTCAAGTCCTTCCTTAGTGACAGAAACCAGCTTCTTGCCATCGTATTCCTTAAGTTGGGTTACAGCGTACTCATCAATAGGGTCGACCATGAAGAGGACCTCAAAGCCTTTCTTTTTCAAGACCTCAATGAAAGGTGAGTTCTCAACAGCAGTGCGAGACTCACCAGTGATGTAGTAAATATTCTTTCTGCTTCTCGGGCATGCGAGTGACATAGTCCTTGAGTGATGTCATCTCGTCGCTCGACTTTGTGGAGTGATAACGGAGCAAATCAGCGAGCTTAGCACGGTTCTGAGAGTCCTCATGGATGCCCAACTTGATGTTCTTAGAGAAGGCTTCGTAGAATTTAGCAAACTGCTCCTTA
Source organism: Lobosporangium transversale (assembly GCF_002105155.1). Lineage (NCBI taxonomy): Eukaryota > Fungi > Mortierellomycota > Mortierellomycetes > Mortierellales > Mortierellaceae > Lobosporangium > Lobosporangium transversale. The sequence goes on from NW_019029104.1 coordinate 4,913, forward strand.
TCCTCAGCAATCTCAGCAAACATCTCGAGACATTTCTTAACAAGATTCTTGCGGATGACCTTGAGAATCTTGTTCTGCTGAAGCATCTCACGGGAAATATTCAGGGGCAGATCCTCAGAGTCCACGATACCCTTAATAAAGTTCAGCCACTCAGGGATAAGGTCCTCGCAATCATCCATAATGAAGACACGGCGGACGTACAGCTTAATGTTGTTGCGCTTCTTCTTGGTCTCGAACATGTCAAAAGGAGCACGGCTGGGGGACGAACAAAATGGCACGGAACTCGAGCTGACCTTCAATGGCAAAGTGCTTGACAGCCATATGATCGGCCCAGTCATTTGTTAATGACTTGTAGAAGGTGGCATACTCCTCGTTGGTGATATCCTCGGGATTGCGGGTCCAGAGGGGTTTGGTCTTGTTGAGCTCCTCATTCTCAATCTTCTTCTCCTTGATAGTCTTCTTCTTCTTTTCCTTCTTCTCATCTTCGTCTTCAATCTCCTCGATTTTAGAATCGCTCTCCTTGACCTCCTCTTCTTCATCGTCCTCAACCTCCTTCTCGGTTTCCTTCTCAACAGCAAGTTGAATTGGATATCCGATAAACTCGGAGTGTTTCTTGATAATCTCTTTAATCCTCTTCTCCTCGAGGTACTCGAGCTGATCCTCCTTCATGAAGAGACGCATCTCTGTACCGCGACCAAGAGGAGGATTGACAGTGTCACGGGTGATGGTGAAGGAACCGCCGGCAGCCGACTCCCAAATGTATTGCTCGTCATCATTATGCTTCGAGATGACCTGGACCTTCTCAGCCACCAAGTAGGCTGAGTAGAAACCGACACCGAACTGACCAATCATGGAGATATCGGCACCACTGCTAAGGGCCTCCATGAAAGCCTTAGTACCAGACTTGGCGATAGTACCAAGGTTGTTGACGAGATCAGCCTTGGTCATACCAATACCAGTATCGCGGATCGAGAGGATCTTGTTCTCCTTGTCAGGAGTGATGCGAATGAAAAGCTCCTTCTCTGAATCAAGCTTGGAAGGGTCAGTCAAGGCTTCATAGCGGATCTTATCGAGGGCATCGGATGCGTTCGAGACCAGCTCACGCAGAAAGACCTCCTTGTTCGAGTAGAAAGTGTTGATGATCAGGCTCATCAACTGAGAGATCTCAGCCTATATAATTTAACAAGCGAAAAGTAATGGTCTGGATCAATAATCACATCATTGCTTTTTACTGTTATCGAGCACTCAAGGCTTGAGGCCAATGGTAAATAAGGAGGTGGGTGTCCTACCTGGAATGAAAATGTTTCGGTCGACATGGTTATATATATGAAAGTTGACTGTGTTGTTTATGGGTGTGAATTGAGCAGAAATGATTCCTTTTCACTTTCAAAGTGGAATGAGAGCGTGAGAGATGAGTGGGGTGTAATGCAGTCTGTCTGCGAGAAAAGGTAGGGAAAAGAAAGGAAAGAAAAGTGATGAAAAAAGAGAAGTGAAGAAAAGCTATTTATCTATTCCCAGCAGTTGAAGTGTCAGAATTTATGAGTGGGCGAAGACACTTTTTTTTCGATCTCCTTCTAAAAACATTGGTCTCTCTGTCCACAAAATTCTACATTCTTTTTTCTGTTGTTTTCGATTGTGTTCCATCAAGTTTCCATTATGTTCTGTTGCGCTCCCCCCTTGATGCACGCTTGCCTTATTTTCTTTTAGTGCACAGCCTTTTTTCCTTTCTTTTCCTTATAGTCCTCAGCACGGCCTGATTGGTCAGGAGAATTCATCCTGTTTGTCTCAACATCTTACAAGCCTGGAATAATAATAAATTGTGTTTATATTTTTTTACAAAAGGAGAGTGGGATGCTATTTGTCTAGTTCTGGATGAGGTCGGGGGAGATCGTAAATTTGGCACCTGTTCCACCGCTTCACATCGTCCAATGAAACATCCGCCATCAACTCGGTCAATACAAGGTTGCCATCCTTGACATCAAACACACACAGGTCTGTGATAATTCTATCAACACAACCAACGCCAGTCAGAGGTAATGTACATTCTTCTAGGATCTTATGCTTGCCGCCCTTTGCCAGATGCTCCATCGTCACGACAACACGGGTACCGGGACTGGCGACTAGATCCATGGCCCTCCCATTCCTTTGACCATCTTTCGGGGATGATCCAGTTGGCCAAATCACCCTTGGCCGACACCTGCAATGCTCCAAAATAGTCAAATCTACGTGTGATCCTCTAATCATTGCAAACGAATCATCACTTGAGAAGAGTGAGGCGCCAGGTAGAAGTGTGATAGTTTCCTTTCCAGCGTTGATCAGATCAGGATCCTGTTCACCAGGCTTGGGGAAGGGACCAAAACCAAGGATACCGTTCTCGCTTTGCAAGTGGACAGCAACGCCCTTCTTGAGGTAGTTGGACGCAAGCATGGGCATACCAATACCCAAGTTGACATACATGCCGTTCTTGAACTCCTTAGCGGCACGGCGAACGATCTTCTCACGACACGAGCAGCTTCATCCCTTTCATCAACACAGGAGAGGTATTGGTAACGCCGACAGGTTTGTCCTCAGTCAAGGTGAGACGTTCAATCCTCTTTTCATAGTTCTTACCCTGGATGATGCGCTTTACGAAGATGCCAGGCAAGTGAATGTCCTCGGGTCTGAGAAACCAACGGGAACGATTTCCTCGACCTAGTTTGATAACCAACAGGAAAGGCCATTCTCATCTGTTATAATTTGCTCAGCTTGCGTCGTCCTTCGAAAGTTCATATTGTACCATCTACTCTGACCGTTTTTTTTTTTTTTTTTTTTTTTTTTTTACCTCGGCAATGCAATTCTTGGAACCCTTCGCCATGACCGGATTGAAGTTCATAGCAGATCCCTTAAAGATTAGGTTTCCATAGGCATCACCCTTCCAGGCTTTGACCAATGAGTAGTCTCCAACGATGGCCTCTTCCATAATATACTTGCGGCCATTAAATTCGCGCACTTCTCTAGGCTTGCTGCGGATCAAAGGCTTGCCATCCGGACTATACTTGATTGTGAGCTCACCAGTTTGAACTATTAGAGTCCCAATCCCGTAAGTTAGAATAAAGAGAACAGATAGATGAGTTATTGAAGCAAGTCTGATGAATAAAGCCATTATCATTTCTCATGAATCTCAGTGCAGTCAAGTGAAGGTAAAGAGAGAGATTGTGTTCTCATGCTGCAGTGCCCCGACCGAGCAAAGATAGAACGCTATACATCTAAAACCCTAAAGTGATGATTGACCTTGTGTGCATACCTTCAGTTCCATAAGCAGTAGGAGTGAAGAAAGCTGGGATACCAGCACCGCCAGCACGAACACGCTCTGCTAGAGTACCCTGAGGAGTCAACTCAACCTCGAGCTCTCCAGAGAGGTACTGGCGCTCAAACTCCTTGTTCTCGCCTACATAACTGCTGATCATGCGTTTGATCTATACGAAGATATGATTGAACAAGACAGAATACGGAGTACAGATATGCTGTTAGATTATTTCACTTTACAGAGACATTTACATCGTTTTCACATTCCACATTACGAGACTGTTGTGGGGAAAAGTAGTAGCTGAAATATTTATACGAGTTCATACCTGTTTGGTACGCAGGAGCTGTCCCAATCCAAAATCATCCACGCCAGCATTGTTAGAAACTACAATCAAGTCCTTACAGTCTGAAGCACGCTTCTTCAATGCTGCGATCAAATTCTCTGGAATACCGCAGAGTCCGAATCCTCCAACCATCAGAGTCGAACCTGAAGGGATATCCTTGACAGCTTCCTCCGCTGAAGGATAAACTTTGCTCAAGTTCTCGACCAGCTCATCATCAGCAGCTGCCTGCTTATAGACGGGGCGGAATATAGAGAATTGGCGGCCGATTGTGGTAGTGAAGGCAGTAATGGTCACCTTCTAAACTCAATAAAAAAAAAAATAAAAAATAAAAAAATAAAAAAAAAAAACGTCAGCGTGGTGCACGAAAGGTGTAACATGAGGAATATGAGAAGTGTAGGAAAAAACGACATCTTCATGGGCCAATGTTGAATGAGTTATTTTCAGTGTCAATTGTGCTCTGTTGTTGACAATGTAGGTTGATGAGGAAGATGAGGGTTTTCCACAGACGCCGTGTTGTCCCTTACTTTTCTGTTTCCAAAAGAAAAGACTTTTCGAAACAAGTTACAGAATGTGGATATCTGACCCGTGGGAATAAACATGTAACAAACGTTAAAGGAGAAAATTTAATGAATACCTTTGCAACACCACGGCGTGCTTGTTGAAGAACAATAGTCAAGGTCATGGGCACAGAAGGGAGGGAGGAGGTATTAGAGCGAACAAGAGTAGGGAATAGGGAGTGAAAAGAAGTGATGGACAAGTGCAAGCAAAGAAAAAGGTTTAAATAGTAAATAGGTATGGATGTGGAGTCGTGTCTGTTCTCTGGAGAAATATGCGCTCGTGAGCAATTGTTTTGTTTTTTCCTTCCGCAGGGCCCACATAAACCCCTTATGGATTTTCTCCTCTTTCCCTTCGCATCCACTTTCATTGAATCAGAAAGGGCGACAGACAAACAGAAATGGAAACTAAAATAAGCATTTATAAGCCTTTTGAAAGTTTGTTCTTGAAGGACCTGTGTACATGTACAAATGTTTTATCTTCGGAAGCGCCCTTTCTAGAATAACAGCAACGCTAGACCGAGATCTTGACTATTGAGTAACTACCTGTCGAACACAATTGATTCGCCCATCCATCCATCTGCCCACTCAATTTTGATGCCATATCAATAGTTGCTCATTAATAAAAACATATAGCAACGATTTATTATCGATTAAACTCGAGTATAGATGCAAAAATAGTATTTTCCCACGTTGTTCACTCTATCTTGACTATAATTGATCACAGATGGCCAATGTTCATCATCATCATTATCGTCAATTTTTTTTTTTTTTTTTTTTTTTTGTTTGCTAGTTCTTTTTGAGGTTAATAATTACAACTATTGATACAGGAATAGGAATGAGCAACAATCACTGAGCAAAAAAAAAAAAAAGAAAAGGAGATGGGATAAAAAAAAAGAAGCAATAGTAATAGAAAACATTGTAATATTGTGTTCTCTAGATGGCCATGGCTGGAGATTCCTGTTGCTGTTGCTGATCCAGCATCATGGAAGGATGTTGCTGCTGCTTCGCCCGACGATTCAGTAATGTAGCATGGTTGATATTTAACTCAAACCCAGCTCGACGGCGACGGGTTGTCGATGTCGTCGAGGCCGAGCTTGCGGTTGAAGTTGAGGTCGAGTTACTAATAGTAGGATGCGGTTTTGATCCACTTGGCCCAACTTGGTTATTGCCACGTACGGCGTGTGGTTGCTGTTGAGCTGGTATCGAGTGTCCTGCCTGTTGCTGTTGCTTCAAATACTTTTGGTGATGTTCCGCTGCAATTTCACCTTGTGCCTTCTGATATTCTTGCTGTTGTTGTTGGAGTAGCAATTTCAGTTCTTGAGCTTTTTGTTCATCCACTCTTTCCTTGACATTCGATTCTTCTTGAACATTATTAATATCGATCTGAGCGTTATTCAATTTCGAAATGACTGCCTCATCATCGCTCGAGATCGAGCCAGTTGTATCAGAATATGATGACCGCTCCTCCTCTTCATCCTCCTCATTTCAACTGGGACATGAATGCCTGACGCTGACGGCTCGTTGTGTTGAGGGCATCAACAGGATGAAGATTTGAGAATTGCGGTGCGTGGCGACGACGTGACTCTTCTTCCATACGGTGAACAGCATTAGAGACATCAAAGACTTCCTTGAGGCCGATTCCAGGCGAAAGAG